>NW_008633212.1:18420-22512 GCF_000691845.1 Merops nubicus | reverse complement strand
CTCCCTTTTCTCCCTCCCATGTGGGGGTGAGGGGTGAGCGAGCGGCCCTATGGTGCCCGGCTCCCGCCCAGGGCTGGACCTTCACAGTCTTTTGGAGCCCAATGTAGGGCTTGAACCCACGACCCTGGAAGCAGCAGGGTCAAAACCATCTCTTGCATGTAGAAACAAAAATCTGAAATCTAGGCAATTACACTAGGAAAAAGTGACCTGGCACTGGGAGAGACTATTGAAATGAATGTCTAATTCAAAGCAAGTATTCAGAACTGTGAATCAGTGACATCCATCCATCCCAAAACAAAAAGCTGAAAACTTGGAGAAAAGAAGGTCTTAGGATGAAGCTTTTGTCCTTATAATTTTCTACTGCCTTTCTGTTTTTCTGTTTTTGAAGAGCCTATGCTTAAGCACCTGGAAAGGTCAGATATTTAACTTGAGACTGTGTTTTTCAGAGGACTGACTCTGTCAGAGAGGACTCTGTCATAGAGAACTGTCTCTGTCATAGAGGAGTGACTCTGTCATAGAGGACTGACTATGTCATTGAGGTCTCTGCCATAGAGGATATTTGCCTCATTCATGCTTTTTTCATCAGGAAGGAATATAGTTCTATTTAATTTGGGAGTAATCTAGGTGTCCATATATAATATTTTTAAATTTATAACTCAAGAACAAAAATGCAGGAAAATGTTATTAAATCTTCTGAACTTCCTCTTAGAGGATTATCTTCTGCAATCTGTATATTTTTCATAGGTATTGCTCCCCAGTCCAACTCTTTCGGTTCCCAAGGGTTTGTTTGTTTGTTTGTTTGTTTTGTTTGTTTGTTTTTTTTTTTTTGTTTGTTTGTTTTTTATTTATTTTATTTTTTTTATTTCATTTTTAAATAGTAAAGGCTATAATCAGAGAGAAAAAACAATACTATGTGAAAGGTGACCATTTAAGTAGTCTCAAAAGCAAACCATTAACATTAAATACAACAAGTGACTAGTCACAGACTAGACATTATTTTCCCAAATGAGTTCCTGAAGAACAGCAAATAGACTGCAGATTCAAAGAACTGTTTCATAGCCCTCAGTATTAACCTTTCTAACCCCAATCCAGACTCCTATATTTCAAGACATCATTTACATTTGTAGACCATACGACAAAAAAGAGAAGAAATTAATTGAATAAGTCTTTTTCTTTTTTCAGCTTCTTTTTGTTCAGCTGTAGTCTCTGGTAACTTAAAATAAGATGATTTCAAGATCTGAATCATTGTTGCCACAGTAGAAATGTGGAATAAAGAAAAAGTCCTTTTCTTTTCACACGAGTTATATCTTTGTACTAAAGCAAGGTAAACACCATCTGCCTGCTATTACCTGCTACTTAGTGAGAGAATGGCCTGGTGATTAATATACTGAAGTTGGTAACAGGCAATTTTTCCTGAAAGTCTGAGTTCAACTCAAGAACGTAATTCAAGTAATTTTATGTCAGTTCCTAGTTTAGGGATCAAAAACCAGAGGTGCTATTTTTTCATTGCAGAACTGTTTCTTTTTGTCTAGTTTTGATTCCCCTTTAGAACCAGAAAAAAAATCTGATAAAACTTACGTAATTACAAGGAAAAGTTCTATTTTTTGTAGAGAAGGTTGGGACACCCAACCCCTGCCCAGACTGGACAGTGCAGTTTTCCTGTGGGATACAAGGAGCAGAACCCACCAGTGGGCTGACTGTGTGTGGGCAGCATGCAGGGACCCCTTCTGGGGCATTTCCTCGGTGGTGGGTGCATTGACACAGGACCAGGGCCAGCAGGAGGCACACAAAGGTGGTGCAGCTGTGTCTTCTTCAGAAGGCAACCCCCATGGCTGGGGAAGCATGTGTGTGAACTTTTTGGATTTGCTTGTTGTTTTCAGTATCCTCTTTATGAAAAGGAAATATTCCTTACATATAAAAGAAAGGGTTTATTATTAATATAACTGAAATGCATAACAGTCTAATCCAGAAGACATTACTAATCCAGACCAAATTATCACAGGAGGGGGGATAAGGAGGAGGGGAAGAAGGAGTGACAAAGATTTCTGTAAAAAAACACAAGATATGTTTTAAAAGCAATAGTAGATACAACTCAAGCTGAGTGCCTCTGAAAAAGGGATCCCACCTGTCAATTGTTTTCAGTTTTTATGGTTTCTATAGGTCACTTGCTTTCCTGATGGCACTTCTGCTCATCCAATCCTATTTGTGGAGTCTGGAGTTTTTTCTTCTGATTTTCTCTCACAGCCTTCAGGCACTCTTGTTTGTCTATGTCTTGAGACATTTCCTTATCGTTTGTTGCAAAATATCCTGTAGTTAAAATTTTACTTGCACTTCCTTACCTACTGATTACATTTCCATAGATGATACACAAGATTAAAGCACAATTCATATGGCCTAAGTCTTCATTTACTTTACTTACTAGGGCTGAGCTCTGGCAGGTCTCTCAGGGCAGTTTCTCCTCTCTGTACGATGATATGGAAAACAAATTAGCTATAGACAACTGATCAGCTTATAAATATAAATTTCAGCACTCTGGAGAACTCTCCAAAGTATAACAAAATTTCATAATGGATATTATAGAACTAAATGTATGCCTGTAACAGAAATTATTTAGAAGCAATCTTTTATGTAATATGGAACAGCATGACGCTAATATGACATGGACATTTATTGCCACATATTTCAGTTAATGAACCTTGTTATAAGAGATTTCTCAATAGTTTCCAGATCGTTTGGTGAATAAAGGAGGCACTGTGCAGTATGTTATGGATAATGCCATCAGTTTCTCAAGTTAACATCTAAAAAGTGATATTTGAAGTCAGCCTTTATTTTTACGTTTTTGATACAGGAGTATTTTCACATGTATTTATGAACATTTACTATGAATAATGCTTTTTGAGGTCGGAATAATCCATTAGAATATGTTTCTACAGTGAACTTCACAAGGGTTTGACAACTTTGACTAGACCTTTGGGTGCTTAGGCAGTTCAAAATGAACAAAGACGTTAGCAATCAGAATCTGATTTTTATTTAAGGTATCCCTTAGCTCTAAATTATAGTGATTTTTTGCAACTTCATATGCAAATTGTTTGATTCTTTTTTTAAAATTAAGATGAATGCCTCATAGTTCTGTAAATTTATAAACTACAGTTATATACATTGTTATTAATAAAAATAGCTTAAATAACACATGAGGAAATAGAAATTCTTTATCTTTTAAGGGGGTAAAGCTCTCCACCAGGTGCCCCCACAGTCCACATTAACTTGGAGGTGGGGCAAGAAGCCACCTTTATAAGAACTGACTCTGCTTGCTGTACAGTTGGGTGACCTGTTCACACAATGTGTGTGTCGTGTGGGATTCTGGCTATTTGAAGGGCTCTCCAGCTCTTCACAGCAAGTCGAGCTCCCAGGACAGCAGGGCAAGATGATTGGAGTGATCACCTGGGTTCTTCCATCTCCCATGGCATGGTTCTGGAGTCAGCTGGCTCCCTCCTGCACACCCTATGCTGTGAGTGAATGTATTGACTTATTTCCCCCTCCAGTGGTCTGGTATGTTAGATCATTGGTCTGTAATTTAACAGCAGAGGGAGGACTTCGGCTGCTGTTTTTCCTGTTGATGATAATATCCTTCTTAGTTGGGCAAGTGGTCAGCAGAAGATGGGGAAGGTCCTGGAGGACTTGCCAATGTTGCACACATCTACAAGAAGAGCAGGAAGGAGGATCTGGGGAACTACAGGCCTGTCATCCTAACATCAGTACTGGGGAAGATTATGGAACAGTTCATCTTGAAGGTGATCATGTGGCAAGTGCAGGACAACAGAGGGATCAGGTCCAGCCAACATAGGTTCATGAAGGGCAAGTCCTGTTTAACCAACCTGATCTCCTTCTATGCTCAGGTGACCCATCTAGTGGATGAGGGAGAAGCTGTGGGTGTTGTCTACCTGGACTCCAGGAAGGCCTTTGACACCGTTTCCCACAGCATCCTGCTGGAGAAGCTGGTGGCTCGTGGCCTAGACAGGTGGAGTCTTTGCTGGGTTAAAAACTGGCTGGACTGATGAGCACAGAGAGTTGTGGTGAATGGAGTTAAATCCA
>NW_008633212.1:0-17829 GCF_000691845.1 Merops nubicus | reverse complement strand
AACTGAGAGAAGACCTTATTGCTCTCTAAAAACCTAAAAAGAGGTTGCAGTGTGGGTGGTGTTGGTCTGTTCTCTTAAATTACAGATGATAGGATAAGAGGAAATGTCCTCAAGTTGCACCAGGGGAGGTTTTGATTGGATGTTGGAAGGGATTTATTCACTGAAAGAGTGATTAGGCACTGGAACGGGCTGTCCAGGGAGGGGGGGGAGTCATCCTGGAGGTGTTCAGAAAACAAGTAGATGTAGCACCTGAGGCTGTGGTCTAGTGCACAGGGAAATGTTAAGATGAAGGTTGGACTTGATGATCCTGGAGTTCCTTTCCAGCCATAGCAATTCTATGATTATGGTACACTAAGTAAAACAGCTATCTCCCTCAATCTTTATAATTTTCTTTTAAACATGTAATTAAAACTTCTTCATCAGCTAGAAGAAATATGTAGTTTTTATTTCTTTAATGAATATCAGCCATGTGTTCCTTTATAGCTCTTACCATTCCCAACACATTGATAAAATTATGGATATAAAAACATGTACATTGCACTTGTTGCTTTTCTGTTGTATACATGATGCACAAATATACCTCATTCCACTTCAGATTAGAATCTATGCCACTTCCATTTTGTGTTTTCTGAGAAAATGCAGTAATTTGGACTTTTATAAGCTAATAAAATATTTAACTGCTGAATGATTTTGGCAGTCATAACCGGTGTTTATAAATTCTTTTAAAGAAAGTGTTCAGTAGTTGGTCAGCATTATCACTCTTCATAAAACATATGGAATGTATTCTATTTCTTCTTTAAACTACTTGCCTTACAGAAAAAAAACAGCTGTAAAAGATTGTTTTGCTGTAGATAGGTTTATCTTCAAGGAGTAGACACCAGTTTGAACTTAGCCAAAATCAGTTACCCTCTAATGCTCTGCACCTTTCAGAGGATGAGAAAAAAAAAACCAAACTAAATCTTGCTTTGAACTAGATTTGAATTTGATCCTTTCATCTGTGTTTATCAACGTACTTTTTTTGCTCCAGTCTTCCACTTTTCTAATACTGAAACCAAAATGTAGTTTTAAGTGTGTCGATTTTTGCACTGTCAAGAATGATTTTCAGGTTCCCCCATTAAGCTTAATGAAACTAATGTTATGCATAAATCACAGATAAATAATTACATATGCCGATATAACTAAGATATATGTGTAACTTTCATTTAAGTCAATGAGAAGGAAATGTAATTCTGCCTGTAAAAATAGGATTTGTTTTAACTCTGGAACTAGTTTAAAAGTCAATAAGCATTTGACCCACGTATTCAACTCCTTTAAATAAAGTTATTATCAGAGATTCATAAATTCACACTATGTTGGGTAATCAGCCCCATGTTCTTTGCTTATTTTCATTGTTATATATGAAAAGCTGAAATCCTCTGCTTTATTTAATGCAGACAGGAGCCCAATGAATATTCGTGGATTAGTAATTCCATTTGTTTTAATGTTCCATAAATGTTATTCTAATGTGTAGAATTTGTCTTGTAATTTCAGAAATTCTTAATCAGCCCATTTACTTTCACTGACTATTCAAGTATTTGGTGCTGGTAGATCAAACATCAACTTTAAGCTATGTCCTTCATCTTCCATAAACCTCCTGTGATAAGATGCAATTATAGAAGAGTTAAACTACAGTTCGCAGAGAAATCTATATTTAGGAGTGGTATACAACTTTCTGAAGCACCATTTGTGATTGGATGATCTAAAATATGTCTTGTGTTTGGCTAATCTAAAACATACCCACATTCACAGAGCATGCAGTTGTGCCATACCAAGGTCACATAAAACATGAAGTTGCTGTAATTGAGTTTACAATGACTCTGGATCATGTGTCAGAAGGCTCAAGCAGAAAACACATACACAGAGTTCTTTAAAAGACTAACTTATTTAACCCAATTATATAGTGAGAGATAATACATATGATGCTTAGTTGCAGGAGTGAAATGTGATGGGCAAATCAAAGGGCAGGGCTCTTTTTCTACAAGAGAAAAGGGAGGACCTCCTGTTGCTCAGTAGTCATTCTGATTTGGTAGGACATTTTTAGCCAGGGAGACAATGCTGAATCAGTTCCCCTCAGTTATTTTGTTCCCTTTCTTGTAGGAAACATCTTGTTACTGTTCATTTACCATATATAGGATGTTTCATGTATGCTGGTTTCATGTTCTGTGTTCTCCTTGTTACTGGTTCCACTGACATCTCAGAGTTACTTTCCTTAAATGACCAGTAACTGACCAGCTGATTTGTTTCTACTCTGGGTGGACGCCTGATCTCATACTGTGCTTGTAGTTCCAGAAGTTCCTCCCACAGTACCTACTGATAAAAAGGTAAAAAAAAAAAGGTAAAAGCAAAGACCTATTGAAATTATTCTGTCTCCCTCTCTTACAGGATATTTCTCTAGGTACTTGCAGAAAGAATGGAACTATAAGGTAAAGCAACAAACCACTAATTATAAGGAGTAGATGTTTTTCTCACCATATTCCCTTTTCCATCCTCTCCCATTAAGTAGCTTACAGCATCTGAGGCTGCTTCAGAAACTGATACATTACCAGAATACAAACCACAGTTTTAGCTAACCATGGAGGAAAATAACTTTTTTTTTCTCAGTAAGTACTTTTGAATGAGCATGACTTTGAGATTAAGCTTAATCTCTGAGTTACTATTGGAGACCAACATAACATTTAATTTTATTTGCCTTTGTTTCTTGTTCTGTACTGAATAGCTTGTGCAACTCTAATTTCTACACAACAAGCATATTAAGTTAACTTGTATACAAATAATAGATTGGACATGGTTTATGTCTATATGGAAAAGCAAAAGAATTTATTTATGCCTCTAAAGGAAAAAGAAATGTCTCTCTTTCTCTACCACAAAATCAATTGTAAAAGAGTGTCTGACTTTAAGATTAAAGAGTTAAGCAAGTTTGGTCTTACAAACTGTTCTTATTTTATGATGATATTATGTAAGATGCCCTCACATGTGCACATATAATAATGTGTAAGTGTATATGGATAGTCTATAGGTAAAGTCTACTGAGTTTGAGAAATTACGTGTCTCTGAAAGAAGCAGAGCACATCCTACATCAGCTTGGAGAATATAATTCCCTGTTCAAACACAAAACTAAAGAATAAATTGCAGAACACAGCTCGGTCCAGACTAAGGGAGCAGTAATTAATTGCTCTGCTGCCAGAGGCAGCTTGGTTTGTTTCTGACAATAAACCATTTTGGATTATATTGCAGTGTCAAGGGTCATTTTCACAATGTGAAAATCTTTCTTCATCTGACACTAATGTCTTCACCAGGAGTCCTGATGTGAAATTAATTCTCATTGTGTCATCAGCACTTAATAATTCTTTAAACATATGAGGTAGACTTTGCCCCAATACAAAGGGCAAGCACAGAGGTTATGCAGTACTTCAGTATTGAGTCAGATGGAGATTTTAAATCATATGCAATTGATACACCTGAATAGTTCTACATGACAGCACATAATCAAACATGTCTCAAACATATGGAAGGAAAACCAAGATGTAAATAACTTGTTTAATTAGACTAAAATTATTCTTAAAATAACAGTTCTTAGGATTATTTTGGCAATAACTTCTTACTGATGATATCCCTTCCCTTTGTACTGACTCTGACCTAATAGGAAGTTATTGTGCTGCCCTTCCTCTGTACTCCTCCTTCTGTACTCCTGGCCTCATGCAGAGCCATATGACTTCTTGTGCCACCTTCAGCTGCAGTCTCCCTGGGTAATATGGGTAACTGGTACTTTTTATGGAAGTATCTTTCCTCCATGAGTTATGACCTGTGTTGAACTGTTCCCTTCCATTATGTTTACATACACCATGTAACTGGGCACAGAAGGGGTTGTAGGCATTGACAGAACTGATTTTTAAAGGTATCCACATGGCAAATGTTATCTATGGATGCTGAATTCGGCTCCTGATTACAGACACCCAAACTTACAGAATCACAGAATATTAAAGGTTGGAAGGGACCTCAGAAAGTCATCTAGTCCAACCCTCTGCCAAAACAAGACCACCTAGAGCAGGTCACACAGTCCTTTTAATATCCTTTTTATGTTGTACATTTGCAATAATAAAGGTCCAGGTTGGTGTTTAAATGCAGAGATTTAACTTTTTTTATTTTTATAAATAGTCCATGGTTTGATGCAGTCTTAGCCTGCAAATATTAATTTCTGTCTTTTTTTAATGCACTATATTTTTTGTCTCTATAAATATCATAATGGGCATAGAGTATAATGACTGTTAAATCTCTAATTTTATTTATTTGAAAGTTTCTTCTGTGTGTTGAGTCAAAAGATAACAGGATGATGCCTAAAACTGGTACCTCATTCTATTTTTTTTGGGTACTGAAGTATTGCAGCTGTGTTAATATGACATGTTACATTTCAGTTGTTAGCCATGTTTTTCTCACCACGTCTACTCGTTTGAGAAACACAATATAATTAGGAAGATAAAATTAATTGAAAAAAAAGCTGTCTACATATTAAAAAAAACACATTTAAACACATTTTCTTTGCACTGCATAATCTATACTGTTATTCACTTCTCATACAGTGCATAAATGGGTATTGGTTTATAAAAAAAAACACTGTGATTTATGTTTTAGCTTCCAGATTCTTCTTTCTATCATTTTTCCTTTGTGCTGTTGCTATAATTGAGATCATCAAGGATAACAAAACAGTAAATCCCAACCTGAAGAAGCAGGGCTGCTTCTAAACATGTGTAACTCTGAAACCTGTTTATAAAACATCAACACCAATTTTACTACTCCTACATAAATGTTATCAAGATCAAGACTACAAAATTTGTGGCAATAGGTAGATCTAATCATAATTTAGTAAAACAGAAATACACTTTTCCAAGATACGTCATTGTGACCTGACTGTGCTATTAAAGGTATTTTTTACAAAACTGTTTCTTAGAGGACAAAAATTGATATTAATATTAACAAACTTTTGAAATTTCTGGTGGTAACTACAGGAATCATGAGAAGATTCATGGGGAAAGATACAGGACAAATACGTCCCTTTACTTGTCATCCCCCACTGAGACAGAAAATGGTTATATTTCAATATAAATGAATAAAGGAGCTCTTTCAATGGCTATGCTTATCCCCCAGAAAGAAATGCCTTCATATGGTGAGCTGATAATGTTTTACAGAATGGATAAATAATTTTGAATTCTAAAGCTCTGCCTGATAGTAGCTTTGATGAGATAGATTGTTTCATCTATTCCTGAAACTATAAACAAATTTTTTTGTAAATTCTGGGTTGAGAAATTAGGGATTTTGCAAGGTTAATCACACTCACACATTTAGTCTTAGATACTTTTTGTTAAAAGGTAAATTAATAAAAATCTCAAGTTTAGCCTCAATGATTTTGCCCACATTTTATGTTATAAAAAGAAATGATAGATAGAAAAAAAATACCTCTTACATTGAAATACTTATAAATTTATAAAGCTGTTGGAATAAAGATATATTTCTTAGAAGAATTACAGAATCAGGCCCAAATGTTGCCTGTATAAAATGTCAGCACCAGCTATGAAAAGTTTGAAGCATAACTTTTCTTTCTATCCCACTTTGCATATTATGCATGTATTTTCATGGTGCAACACATCAAACTTATCTGAAATGCAAATGTGTAGTTCTTTTCAGTTCTGCTGAGGTCAAATACTATGGATCAAATTATAGTAACAGAAAATTTAGCTTAGTTCATCAAGTGTAAGTGAAATATCCTGCCATGGATGCTGGAGAAAGTGGAAAATTTCTTTGGAAACATTTTTGTTTGAACTGCATAGCAGTAAATTACCACACAAAATACAGAGCAGTAGAGAATTCATATCTGTGTAAAAATACAATGAGGATCTATGTTTGTATGTAATCAATGAATGTTTAATGAATGTACTACATTTGTAAGTTCAAATTAAACTGCAAATTATAACTTGCTAAGATATAGGGAATTTTTTAATATGTTGCAGTAGTCTTCTTTGCAAGAAGTTTTGAAGACAGTTATGTTTTCTTTTGTCTATTTGAAAGAAATTTATGGTACTGAGTGGGATATTAAATGTGTGTATGAATTGTTATTCATGTTGGTGTTTTTAGTCAGTATATTTTTCCTGTTTAAAAAGATTATAGTTGCCACATATTTCTAAGAAAATGGATAAATACTGTTGTGCTTACTTAAGTAACATTTCCTTAGTATCCCTGCCTACCCATTTTTGTCCATGTAACCAGAAATTATATGTCTGAATTAAGGGAAATAATAAATTGTTTATGAAGGAAAAATATCCAAACAATAAAAATCAGAAAAAAGTGGCAATTATGATATGGAAAGTAATTTTCTCAGTGTGTGTATAGTTTGTGCTGTAAACAATCTTGGGTTTTTCTTCTGTTGAAGCATAAAGGGTGATTTTTCTCACCTATGTTTAGCTGCCAAAAGCAAGGTAGATGAGCTAGAAGTGTTCTGCTTGTCCTTAAATATGCAAACGAGTTATGTTCTTAAGGTAAACAAGTTGTATAAGTACGTGTATACTCAAAGAGACAAAAATCTCCATGAGGCAATTGATTTTCTGTCTTAGCTGTCTTGCATAGAATCAATCACCATTCAAAGGTAAAGCTCCCTTAATTACTGAGGGATCTAGATAAGCACTGACTTTGAATGGGATTAATTTCACATAATTTCAGGTGTTTCATTTCAGAAATCACTGATGTAGTCTAAGATAGTAATGAAAATTCTCTCTGTATTTAATGAAAATTCATCACTTCTTTCAGTTATTTCATAATTTCTGTCAACATTTTTTTTTAGATTGAACTGAGTATTTCTCTGCAAGTACGTATTTCTTTCCTTTGATTATAGAAGAAATGTAGAAGAGTTAGAATAAACAAAAGACACAGTTAGGCAAGATTAGTTATACTTGCAGTCATTTCTTTTTCTTAAAAATTCCATTTTCCTCTATCATCCACAGAAAAGTTCCAAAGCTCTATCAGAAATCTGAAGTATCAATAAAAATCTAGACATCTCTTTGGAACTGTGTCAAAGAAAAGAGCCATCCATGAGATTTATTCTGTAGTACAGTGTTTTCTTTCATTCCCATCTACCTTTTTGGGTTTTATGAGATATGGGAGGAACTCTATTTTGTGATATTTTATCTAATATATCAATGTCTCCTCTGGACAGTTTTCAACATATATGATGTCAGTCCAGAAGCCTTAGGAGACATTTAGAGTGAGAAGATACTCAGCTTTTGCAAAGACTGGGGAATGATATAAATTGCTCTGTGAGGTTGTTTGATATAGAACTATATATAGTAAGAGGAAATTAAATCAGCAACACTTAGTCATTTAGGCTGGATGTCTATGTTACTTGCTGGTCCTACGAAGATGTATTTCTCATGTCCCTGTTGCTTAGGGTTAAACTGTTCAAAAGGTGATGGCTGCCTCTCTGAAATAAAGCTACAAGCATTTTGTAGTACACCAGCATGACATGTTATAGGATAAAGCCAAGAATATGTGTTGCATGACATGGTGTTGGTCATTCTCCCAAATTACTGATGGTAGATGAGAGAAAATGTCCCCAAGTTGCACCAGGAGAAGTTTTGATTGGATGTTGGGAGGAATTTATTCACTGAAAGAGTGATTAGATACTGAAAAAGCCTGCCCAGGGAGGTAGTGGAGTCATCATCCCTGGAAGTGTTCAAAAAACAAGTAGATGTAGCACTTGAGGCTATGATTTAGTGGACAGGGAAATGCTGGGATGAAGGTTGGACTTGATGATCCTACAGGTCCTTTCCAACCATAGTGATTCTGTGATACTATGGATATGGCATGAGTATATCTAAGGTTGTTCAGAAGCATGATGTATCCTAGGGTGATTCTGAAACAGCCAAACCAAGTGTAGATTTAGCTTTTTTTTTTTTTTTTTTTTAATCTTACCAAAACTAAATATTATTGTAAGTGGCCCAGGTTTTGTTTTGGAGAGAACTAGTTATTCATCAGCATTTTGAGTTGAATACCATAGTATCACAGAATACCAGGTTGGAAGGGACCTCAAGGATCATCTGGTCCAACCTTTCTTGGCAAAAGCACAGTCTAGAAAAGATGGCCCAGCAATCTGTCCATCTGAATCTCCAAAACTGTCCAGTGTTGGTGAATCCACCAATTTTCTGGGGAGACTCTTCCAATGGTTAATTGTTCTTATTGTGAAATATTTTTATCTTGTGTCCAATCAGAATGTCTCCAGGAGTATCTTATATCTGTTACCCCTTATCTTCTACATGTGACTCCTTGTAAAAAAGGGGTTCTCCATCTTCATTGTAGCCAACATTTAGATACTGGAACATGGTGATAAAGTCTCTCCTAAGCCTTCTTTTCTCAAGGCTGAATAAATCCAGTTCTCTCAGACTTTTCTCATATTGGCAGGTTTCCTGGTTCTTTGATCAGCTTTGTGGTCCTTCTCTGGACCCTCTCCAGCCTGTCCACATCTCTTTTTTTTTTTTATAGTGAAGACAAAAAGTGAATACAGCATTGCAGGTGTTTTATAGTGAAGACAAAAAGTGAATACAGTATTGCAGGTGTTGCCTGACAAGCACTGAGTGGGATAATGCCTTATCTCTGCTGGTGACGCCCTTCTTGAGGCAACCCAGCACTGTGTTGGCTTTCTTTGCTGCAGCAGGACACTATTTGCTCATGTTAAACTTGTTATCCACCAGGGCCCCCTGGTCCCTTTCCACAGAGCTACTCTCTAGCCAGGTAGATCCCAGCCTGTGCTGCACTCCTCAGTTATCTCTTTCCGGGTGAAAGACCTTACACTTGTGCTTGTTGAACTTCATCAGGATCTTGTTAGCCCACTCTTCCAGCCTCTTCAGGTTGTCCTGCAGAGTGGCTCTCCCTTCTGAAGTGTCTGCTTCCCCATGCACTTCAGTATCATTGGCAAACTTCATTAGGTACACTTGATCCCATCATCTAAACCACTTACGAAGATATTAAACAGTGCTGGGCCCAATATCAATCCCTGGAGGTCCCCACTTGTGACAGGCTGCCAGTTTGAGAAGGAACCATCTACCATTACCCTCTGGGGGCAGCCTGTCAGCCAGTTCCCCACCCACAACACAGACCATTTGTCTAGACTGTAACGCAGCAGTTTCTCTAGGAGGAGGCTGTGAGAAACTGTACTGAAAGCCTTGGAGAAGTACAGGTATTGAACATCCACTGCTCTCCTCAGATCAACGAAGCAAGTTACTTTGTTATAGAAGGTGATCGTGTTTGTCAAGCACAATTTGCTCTTGGTGAATCCATGCTGGATTTTCCCAATCACATACTTAATTTTACTTGTGATAGGTCCCAGGAGGATTTGTTACGTAACTTACTTAGGGACAGAAGTAAAACTAATGGGCCTGTAGTTTCCTGGATCCTCTTTAAGCCTTTCTTGTAGAAGGGAGTGATGTTAGACTTCTTCCAGTCTTCTATAATGTCCCCTGTTCTCCACAACTTCTCAAAATTATGGAGAGTGACTCACAATGATGTCAGCCAGCTTTCTTGACACCCTAGGGTGGATAATGTCTGGGGCCACTTATTCACAGGAGTCAAGCTCCTGTAATAGTATGTATACCAACTCTTCCTTCACAGATGGTAGGTCTGTCTGTGCACCTGGACTTTTGTTCCCAAGGCCTGGGACCCAATAATGCTGGTAAAGACAAAGGTGAAGTAAGTGTTGAAAAATTCTTGTTTTCAGTGTTGTTTAACAGCAGGCCAGGTATTTTCCTTCTGCTTCTACTTGTTATTTATGTACCTGATGAACCCTGTCTTGTAGTTTTTGACATCTCTGGGCAATTTCAACTGGAGCTGAGCTTTTGGTTTTCTAAATTGTATCTCTGCATGTCCTAGCAATGCCCTTGTAGTGCTCAATAGGTCTCTGTCTGCTTTTGCATCTCTGGTATGCCTTTCTTTTGTGTTTGAGCAGACTCAGAAGCTCACAGTTAGACCAAGGTGGAGTATTTCCCACTCTGCCTACTTCTCTTGCCTTTAAAGGGGGAGAACTATTTTTGTGCTTCCTTAAGAGTACTCTTGAAAAATTCCCAACATGAACTAGCTCCTTTATCCTCCATGTAAGCTTCCCGTGGAATCCCTCTCAACCAAGCTCTGAGTGAACCAAAGTTTGCTCTTCTAAAATCTAAAACTTTTGCCTTAGTACTAACCTTCCATGTGCTCAGCGGGATCCCAAACTCCACAATACTGTGATTACTGCAGCTGAAGCTTATCACTAACTGAGGTAATACAAGATGGTTTTTTTTTGATTTGTGACCAGCACGCCCAGCAGTTTCTTATTCCTGGTTGACACATCTAACATTTGTATGAGGATGCAGTCCTCTATGCATTCCAGGAACCTGACAGATGACAGGTGAGCTGCTGGGATGTAGTTCCAAGAAATGTCTGTGTATTTGAAGTCACCCATAAGAACCAGGTTCTGTGGACCCAAAGCTTGTTTGAGAGACCCAAATATTTTTTTTGTTGACCTTATAATCTTGGTTTGGAGCTTGGTAGCAGATGTCTACTGTAAGATCCACCTTGGAGACAACCCCTCTGATCTTCATCCAGAGGCATTTGATAGGGTTTCCACAATTGCCATAGTTGACTTCCATATGTTTAAGTTCCCCTTAACATAGAACATGACTTGTCCTCCTCTTCTTCCCTGCCTGTCTTTATGGAACAACCTACAGCCACTCATTTCAGTCCTCCAGTCATATGAGTTGTCCCACCATGTTTCATAAATTCCTATGATATCCTAACTTTCTGACTGGGCACAGAGCTCCAGTTCCTCCTGTTTGTTCCCCAGGCTGCATGCACTGATGTAAAAACACCTGAGGTAGCTGGACTTCTGGATTTCATCTTGGAAGGCAGCTAAGGAACATTTGATGCTGCTCTGTTTGGCCTGGCTTATTCCCCAGTTGGTTGCAATGGCATGAGTGGCCATTCCAAGTGGCTACTTTGGACTCCACAGCCCATGTCCTTCAGTTTAAAACCTGCCTCTTTATGTTGGAAATGATTTAGTGATGTAGGATTTTTTGTATCATTATGTTTCCAGCTCTGGGTTTAATTACTATAATGTATATAGTCTAAATGGCAAATAACACAGTCAAGTGGAATTGAGTTCAATTCAGTATAGCTGCCAATAGATACTTTCATTCAAAAACCTAAAGGAGACCTAATTTCTTTTAGTACTCTAGAGCACCCACAGAGAAGAAAGGGGCAGGAAGAAGTGGGAGAGGGACTGAAAAACAAAGTGCACTGCTTGAGGGAACAGGAATATAGGTCCCCGTCCGTTCTTTTGAACCTGGGGCATCATGTAGTCAGCAACAGTGAGTGGTTTAAGAAGGTTGTGAGAGATTCCTCCCATAATCAAGCAGCCTCTATAAAAAAGTGCAGCTTCTAACCTTTTTTTCCTTGGCTTATACAATACCATAGATGGAAAACTTTTTGCTTGGGAGTCCCAACAAATGTTAGAAAAGAGCCATTGTAACTCTTCAGGTGTTCACAAGTGACCTGTTAAAATGAAATAGTCACTTAGTAGATAGATGTTAAAGAGCATAATTTAAAATATTAAATACATGATCCAAAAAATGTTATTTCTAACTCCTGGGTATTCTAATTTGTGTAACTTGCAACTAACATAAAGAAGATTAAAAATAAAAAAAAGGGAAACCTTCAAAACCTATATCTTTTAGTCTTTTATGAAAGCTTATCGTCTTCAACTAATTGAGGCCTGACTCCAAACAGAAAGTCATTTCTTCTGTAAATGAAAAGAAAGTTGTGCAGCATGTAAACTCGTCAAACGGCATAAGCTGTAATTAAAAGAGCAAAAGCATTGTAACTGCTTTCAAGAACAAAATAACCAGTGATCTAGAGATTAAAAAAAAAAAATAACAAAGAGCAAACAAGCAAACAGAACTTTCCTACCTTTCACTGGGAACTAAAACACCATCAATGATTTATATAAACTTTTATATGTTTAACTAGCACTTGCTTCACTGCTGATTTTCACCCTAATTTGTCTTTTTGCTGAACAAGACTTTGCCTTTCAGCTATAACTTATGGTTGTATTATCGTTGCAAGATAAATGGAAAGAATTTTTTTCAATACTTTCCAGACAATGTTTTTGGATTTTAAGGCTGAGAATATAATGAGGAAAGCTTGTCTTAAACAATTAAGTAACAGAATGACATATTTGAGACTAACCTCGACTATTACTTGAATATAAACACTAAGAAGAAAATAGGACAGTTTAGAGCAGCCTTAATGAGATGCTTGCATATAAACTGAAAGTAAGAAAAAGGGGGAAAAAAATGGGTCATCTAGAGGTCTGTTGTGCTAATGAGGAAAACAGCCATTTAACCTGTTAAATCCATAAACTGCATTCATAGGAAAGTGTGTCATAACTGCACCAGCCTTTCATAGTCAAATCAAAGTTTGCCTTAAAGTTAGAGTTCTTTATGAAAAAAAATCTTCTGGAATTCCTCTTAATATTTACCTTTTCAGCTTTATATAGGGGGCGGAGGGGGAAATCCAAAACAAACCCCCAAAAGTTCACTCAGTCTTTATTATGCTCTGTTAAAAAGTTTGTGTTCTATTTTCTATTATGTGATGGGTTTTGCACTTCCTTAATTGGCCAAAGTAATCTTTTCTTCTTCCTCTAGTTTGAACTAAACAGCTTTTAACGAAGGGATAAAATATTCCACATGAAACCTCTGCAGTATTTCATACAGTGAGATGTGTATGTCTCTAATTCAACTAGAAATAGATAATATTATCTACAATGTCATGTATCATTTTCAGCTTTGAATTTTGGTGGTTTACGTTCACATAGTAATCATTTAACATGTTCTTTGCAGTCATTTCTTATTCAAGAATCCTTTATTTGGAGCCCTCAATTCTTTTCACTCATCTCTACAAGTACAACCCTGTCTTAGACCCCTTAGATTTCAAACAATATCTTGTTACTTTAGATTATCCAGTCCTTTTTGGATTTGATTATTGTATCATGTCAAGATTGTGTCTTAACTCTGTAACTTAGATAATTGCCTTCATATATTACCATTTCTTGTACGAGGACCACAAACCACAATATTCAACAAATCAATCTCAACACAACACCCTGAAAACCACCAGGTAGCTGGCTCCTCTCTAATCAAGATTTCTTTTCTTCTTAGATAATGCTGGGTATACTTAACAGTTCATGCACTGTCAGAGCCTTCTCCAGTTCAAATAATCATTTTTTTGTCATTGTATCATAATCTTTATTTGGATTCTGTTAAATTAATTTTCTACTTTTCCTTGTCTCATTTTTTTTTTTCCCAAGCACACATATTAAAGAATTAACAAAAGATCTGATAAGACATCTCATGCAATATTTAGATATATGTGTAGCAAAACTGTAAACCATAAACACAATTTCAGCTTAAAAGTAGAGTAAATTGTTCAACTTTGCTAACAAGGCAGTGAATAGAGCTTACTATGCAGAAGTTTGCAAAATTGTATTTGGAAAGCTTTGCATATATTTAACAAGCTTTTATAAAGTCATGGCTTCTGTAATTATGAAGAAATAGAATAGAATGAAGAAATTCCTCTCCTCTGGCAGAGGAAATTGCAATAACAGTATCTAGATGCCTAGACAACAGAAAAGTTACGTGTGGTAAATCATGATTTATAAGAACCATCTCACTAAATGATAATTAAGGTTCTGAGATTAAATCTTAAAAAAAAAAAAAAGAAATATCACAGAGAGAGGTGTGTGAAAGACTGTTCTTTGACTGGGTTTACACTTTGTTTCAGGACTGCAATGTCTCTCTGTAAAATTAGGCTTCTGGTCTTGAAGAGTTTTAATATTAGACTCTTATATCACTATTTTTATTTTTTTTTTTGTGAAATAGCTCTTTCCAATCAAACACGTTATGAAGTGTCCACTGAAATTGTTCAAGCAGATTAATTTCTTTTGGCTCTTCTGTCTGGTCAGTGTGTTAGAAATAAAAAGTTTAGAGCATTTATTTTTATTTTCCATTCTAAATATGGAGAAAAATGTATTTGAAATGCTCTAGCACCAAAGCATTCCCTTAAATATGAGACTTTTTAAAACTGAAGACAATATTCTCAGCTATTGCACTGTAATTGACAAGAATTCAAGTAGATTATCAACAGTTTAACAACCAGGATGAAAGTAATTTAAGATTTGTAGAATAGAATGTATGCAAACCACCTAAGCAAAGAACTTGGGCTCGTTACCAAGGAATCAGGAAGGTCTCAAATTATAGATGATTTAACTATTCAGATAACTTAGTACTTATAGAAAAGAAATTCAGTGTGTAATTAGATAATTTCTACCTTAATCACTTTTTCTTATTAGCTTTAGACTATAAAATATTGAACATAAATTAAACACTGAATAGCTTTGTTTTGGGTTTATGTGGCAGGGTTTAGGTAGTGGGCAGGGACTCCAGGTGTGGCTTCTGGGAGAAGACACCAGGAGCTGCCCCAATGTCTAAGAGAGAAGATTTAAGCCAGCTCCAAAATGTACCTGCTGCTGGAAGAAGCTGAGCCCATCATCAATACTGGTGGCATCTGTGTGATTACCCACTTCAGAAAGAGTAAAGAAATGTCAGTTCTGCAGACACCAAAGTGAGAGAAGAGGGAGGGAGAGGTGCTCCAGGTGCCAGAGCAGTTTCCCTTGCAGCCCATGGAGAATCCCATGCCGGAGCAGGTGGATGTGCCCTGAAGGAAGCTGCAACCCCTGGAAAGCCCACAGCTGGAGCAGGCTTCTGGCAGGAGGAAAAGATAAAAAAAAAAGGAAAAAAAAAGTTGTTGGAATTTGTTCTATATCACAACCACCACTGAATGATTAGGAGATGGGGATTTTCTTCAGGCCTGGTGTAACTTGAATATGTATGGATATTTTACTAGTTACTGGAAAAACAAAACTTTTTTGGGTTTGTTAACAGAGTACTTGCCTTGAGCTTTAAGGTTTAAAGTAATATGAATTCTACTCACCTTAGAGAAGCTCTATTCCTTTGATTCCTGCAATAACAGAGGATGTATTACAGCTAGTAGTCCCTCTGAATTTAAATATTCAGGTTTGAGTTAGGGTAAGATTGGTTCAGGGCTCTTCTCACTGTGGTTTATAGCCCAGATATACCCGTTTGCATAAAAATAGTAAAAGGTACTTATTTTGTCAAGTAGATGCCATGAGGAACGATTCTGAATATTAAAATGATTTAACAGTTTAAAGTCATCCACTGTTGATATTAATTAAAATAATAATAAAACCCAAAGAGTGTTAGCTAACTTGTATGGTTTTTAACATTAAATTCTAATATGATGGGTACTGTTCACATACACCTACAAAGACATCTGTGGTAGTCAAATATAATTTTTTTCAGTCTGTAACAGTGTACTATATTGTTAAAGTTACTGAGATATCTGATAGAAAATAAAAGCAAGTCTGGTTTGAAAATTTGAATCTATTTGGATCTCAGTTTTGTTTGAAGTTCTTCATTAAACACAGTGTGTAGGACTGCTCAGTTTACTCTTTTGGCTATTTTGTGTTGTTCTTGCAAGATAAGCAAATATTTTTCTTATTAAAGCACATAAAAAACATTGATGGTGTCAGTAATGATAATGTTTCAAAAATATTCTGATTAACACAACAAGAATATAATAGACTATTTCAGTTGGAAGGGATATACAATGATCAGCTGGTCCAACTGCCTGAACAATTCAGGGCTGAGCAAATTAAAGCATGTCATTAAGGGCATTGCCCAAATGCCTCTTAAACTTTGACAGGCTTGGGGAATCAACCACCTCTCCACAGGAGGCCTGTTCCACTCTATAGTTTAAATCTTTAGCCAGATTGCCTTTCTATTTATCAGAACACTACAAAGAAGCCAGAGCATATTTTTACACCTTCAGTAGACTAATGGATAACCCTGAAAGCAAGAAACGACTTGAGAACAACTTCTTCCTCTGGAATATTTTATTTTTTTTAAAGTTTAAATCATAATCTTTATAAAACTTATATTAGTTTTTGCCAGTAGTGTTGCATTTAAAAAAAATGATTATGTAAATATATTATTGAATTATTATTATGAAGTTGGAAAATTTCATAGCGTCTCATTAAATTTTATTTTATTGAAAATCCCTTCAAGATGTATTTGAGTAACTAAGCAAATGTGAACATTGAAGTGAATTGAGTAGGCATGTTAGCTTCTTGAATTATCATTTTCCAGAAATAATTTTGTATTTTGTAATGTTAAAAAAATACAGCAATTGAATTGTCAATATGAGACAAAATTGCTGTAAATATAATAGGCACAAAATCAAATGTTATTATTCTTTACATATTTATGGTCAATAAAAGAACTGGATAAATATAAATATAGTAGTCACTACAAGTAGAAAGAAAAAAAAGAAGTGCTTTCCAAACAACTTGGTCGGAACTATATGGGAAGCATATAGTGTGCATCTGTATTTATGGAAAGATAAAAAGCAACTCAAAGCATGTGTGAAACAAAGAAAAAGTACATGGAAAGAAGCCTTTATGTAGATAGAGAAGCATCAATGTTTCCATTAATTGAGAGCAATGTGATAACCATTTATTGTGTAGGAGAAAAAAACAAAATAAAAATGATCAAAGTTTGATTTATACCCAATTTATGCGAACAAAATAATGTTCTTAAAATTCTGCAAAAGGGCTATCGCCACATTTTTGTGAGTCTTTTTTCCCTTTCTTGCCCTCTGTCGTCACGGACTTAGATCCATTCAGACCCATTCCCTAGTACAAACGAAAGAAGTCTTTTTCCCTAGCATAGAACAGAGTTTTATTCCCACCTCACAGCAGTACAGAATTACATTCTCCCTGATAAAGAAATTCATTCCCTCTGACTTGACAGAATTCTAAAAAGTAGACGTCATCATTTCAACTCACTGTCTGAACTTCCTTTCTGATTAAAGGGCAGAAATGGGAACGTCTAGAATGGCTTTGATTTCATATCTACATAAACAACTAAAATAGGTCTGGTGAATCATTCCTGACAAGCATCACTTTTTACCATAAAGTGCCATCTAAATTACAAGCCCAGATATAGCTACACTGCAGATTGTGAAGGACAGATGAAGTAAAAGTAGTCATTATGTCCATGATGCAAACGATCCACAGAACTGCAGCAGAGAGGAAAGTCACAGTAAAAAAAGAGGTTGTTGAACATACTTTCAAACTTCAGTACAGAATTTGTGTTATTACTCTAATATTTTTTTTTGCTCATGAGTGGTATGTCTTTCTCCTTTGATTATTGTTTTGGTTTTTAGACTATGAACTCATAAACAGATCATTAAGTGCTGACCTCAGATGCAGTAACAAATAGTAGTTAGAAGGACTGTCGGAAACCATTGCCAGTTAAATCTACACAAGAGTTGGTCTTCCCTTTAAATTTGTTGTTCAAGTGTATAAAAAGTTCTATTTATTTCAGAGAAATCCTAGAAGAACAAAATTCTTTTACTTAACATTGAAGATCTTTCACCACTAATTTCTTTGTATATAAGTAGATAATTCAATCCTTTTAAATAAAAAATGTTCTCTAATATCAGTTTTACACATCCTTCTCACATATACACAAAAAATGTATGTACATACATGTTCTCTAATATCAGTTTTACACATCTTTCTCACATATACACAAAAAAATGTGTGTATATACATAAAAAATGAACCGACACTTGGCAAATATA
>NW_008633211.1:8726-27051 GCF_000691845.1 Merops nubicus | reverse complement strand
CAGCAGGTTTCAAACCATTACAGCTAGAGACACCAGGCTAGATAGCACTGCCTTAAAGCATTTTTTTTTTTTCCAAAAAAAATAACAGGCAAATAGTTCAAAGTGGTTTTAATAATCTATAAAGATAGTGCTTGAAATATTTTACAGAGAAAGGTTGTTCTTGGTATTAACTTTTCTCCTTGTGTTAAATTACTAAGCTTTCATGGATTAAAAACTATTAAATACTGCAGTGTAAATTTCATTCCTAAATCTTAATATTCTTTAAAATCACGGTTTAAAAATTCAACCCATAAGCCTTTATTTGTAGTTTGATTCCCAAGTATATATACATATAAGTATATATATATATACACACATGTAGATACACACCAAGACTAACCCTAAGGACTAACGAAGACTAACTAAGGACTAACTCAGAGTAGTCAAAATTTGCAGAAACCATGCCTTTCTGTGCCTCACCTTGGTTCATCAGCTGTGTACACCAGTCCAGAGTTACACACAGAGTTTGGTGTAACTAATATTCATATACATATAAGTATATATATATATACACACATGTAGATACACACCAAGACTAACCCTAAGGACTAACGAAGACTAACTAAGGACTAACTCAGAGTAGTCAAAATTTGCAGAAACCATGCCTTTCTGTGCCTCACCTTGGTTCATCAGCTGTGTACACCAGTCCAGAGTTACACACAGAGTTTGGTGTAACTAATATTCTTTTCAAGGAACAGCTAATTTTCATACCCTAGGTATAAGAAGGACACATTAGACACACATACAGATGACCTAGCAGTGAAACATATCAAAGAGAAGGGATGGATAGAAGGACATACTATTTTTTAACTCACATTTTTCAAAGCTTCAAAGTTGGATGCTGAATTCCTTCCCTTCACTTAGCACTGTCTGACTTCCACACCACCTCCAACTCTGTCTCAAAGCATGAGACCAGGACACTCATTAAGGAACCCCAGACACACTATGCCTTTGAGGTTTCCACTGATCGTTGTACTTTATTTGGGTCTGAATGTACCTTCTTTGAACACTTTTTTGTCCCCATTTTGTGTGGGCTAAGTTTTCATTTTCAGCTCCCTCCTAAGCTCTTTATTCACAGTGCTATAATCTCTCTCTTCAACCAAGAAGTCTTCTTTGTTCCCTTGTGCTCTTGTAACGGCCATGGACACTGTTTTTCTGGCTGACAGACACAAAATTTGTAACACTTTGGTACAGCCTTTGCAATTGTCGTTTTCTTTATCTCTCTAGCAAGTTAATATACTTATGACAAAGCTGAGACAATTTATTCTTGCTCCTCTCCTCTCTGCCAAAAATAAGCTTTTCTGCTTCTCACATAAAAATTTCCTGTGTATGTAATACATTTTTTTGAAAATTCTTCTCCAAGCACATAAAACTAATCAGTTACATCACTATCTGGAAAAGGTATTGAAGAAAATCGTCAGTTTCTTTGGGTTCTGTAGTACTGCTTGTACCCTACGTCCTCTTCTGGGAGAAGGTACGCTTTTGAATATAAAAAGAACTACTGTTGAATATAAGAAGAACTAAGAGCTTCCAGGATTTCATGTTGTGTGCTAGGTCTTGAATGCATATTCTACTTATTCCTGTATTCATGTGAACTATGCTTAGGTCAAGATCATAGCTGACACTTTGTACACAGATAGTGTCTCAGAGTATCTGAAACACCCATTTCACCAAAATTTGGGTATGTTTGGTTGGTTGCTACTCTGGAAGAAAGCAGTGAAGGGGAAGTCAATTAAGTTACATCATATATTTCTTCTTCCCGGAGTTGTATGCACAATGCTGTAGATTAATGATGAAATAGGAGTGAAAATTTTAAGTATTATCTTTTCCTTCTAATCTTGGTCCTGTTCAGGTTGTCTTATTCTTCCTTCCTTTATTCTCAGAAATACGTTTTCCCATGTTTTCAGCTGTTCTAAAAAAACTTTCAGAAATCCCCTCAAGTCTGAAGCAAACCTATTTGAAATAATACCAAAACCAGCAAATTGACTAGAAAAGTTTCCCTCAGATTATGATACTTGCATAGCATCAGACATTAGGAAATAGTCTGCGAAATATCTATCTCCATCTTTCAGAATCACTCCCAAACCCAGAAAGAAGCCAGACATTCCTATGCACATAAAGCAAATGCAGCAGGAGCAGAGTAAAAGTAAACATCACACACTGTTTAGTCTTATTTTTATTTGGTTATCAAAGGAAACTATAATGAAAAATCTGAGCTGGATAGACCTGGACTAGGAATTTTTAGGGTTAGCAATTTTGAGGGTGAGGAAAGAGAGGAGAGAGTATACTTTTCAAAAAGCTACTGAATCTTTGAATGGAAAATAAACGAATGAAATTGCAAACAGGCTTGGCTATAAACAGCCTGAAGTCAGAGGAGGAAAGCAAAAGAACGAAAATCTTTAAAAGCACATCTTTTCTCTAAAAATCCAGTTTGCCAGACAAACCTTTTAATCATGTCAGAATTATGTTCAATCACTTAAAATGCAGGTAAAACACCCTGAGAAGTCCTCTGAATCATTTTACTGTGCGACCTAGGCTCAAATCACTTCACAGGGAGTAAGTAGCAGCAACATGAATAATTGAAAAGTATCAAAGGGAAAAGGAGGACATGCAGAGACTCATACCAAAAGAGATTCATACCAGAGACTATGGTACCAAAAGATGTATTAATAAATCACTGCTGCTTTACAAGTATGTTTCAAACCCAGATCAAATCAAGTTGCCAGCATTTGGTTCACATCAGCTTTACCTTGCACTTGCACAACCTTTCAATTTTCTGTCCATCACAGATTGCTCTTTAAGAAAAATAAACCAGCTGGCTTTTTCTTTCCTTTGATTTTGACTGTCACAAGCATAATTTGCATATTACCAGGTCATCTAACCCTGTACCTGTGCTTGTTACACCCTTGTAATCTAATCATCTCTTTCCTCTTTCTCTAATGGCTTACAAACTGAAGCCCAAATATCTTTTTGTCTTTCTTGTAATTTCTTTTCTGAGCAAGATTTTTCTCATGCTTTCTGAAAAGCACAAGTAGGAGAGTGGTATTCCTCTACCCACCTGGCTTTTAGTAATTTCTTTTGCTCATCTCCTGACATGTGTCTCATTAGCCTGCAGTGTATGCCAAATTTCCACACTGGCTAATTATCACAGAAGGACACGGTTAACTACTCCCCAAAAGCAGATACTCTTCATTTCTGTCTTTTGGAAAATTGTAACCTTATTGACTGTTATACAACCATTCAAGAGATTCTCATAAAGGCTTAGACTCATTATCAGCAACGCTACCAATGACAGTTATGCTGACAGTAACATAATCAATAATGGTTCATATTTTCTGTCTGTGGTGATATTTTTGAAACACCGAAGGAACCATTCCCTTGTTTAAAGTTAGGCACATGTTGTGGATGAAATGACAAATGCTTGAATATATTTCATTCTCCCTGGCAAAATATTTCAAGGATTTCAGTTTGGAATTTCTAAGATGCCGTATCTTACAAGGTGCTATATTTAGACTGGTAAATAATTTCAGCCAGTACTTCCCTAGCAAGATACTAGGTTTGTCCATTCTGCTGCAGATGTCTATGGCAAGTACAAAACGGCAATGTAGGTAACATTCAGGCTGTAAATACTGATACATTCAGAATGAGAAAAACTGAAATAAAATGTGCAAAAGAAGAGAGGCTAAGTTAGCCTGGTAATAAGGTCAATTTTGGCAAACAAATACATGATGCCCTTAAGCCCAGGGGGAGACCAGGAACAACAAAACTACAAAAAAAAGAGCGAAAGGAATAATAAGGTCAGATAAGTCATATATTTATTCTATTATTTTCATGTAATTGCCTAAACACTTCTCCTGATAACTAATCAAGTTACTGCAATGAACTTCTGGGATCTGTAAGGAAAAGGTGTAGAAGGCTTATTATTAGTTGTGGAAACATTTTTTCCCCATTTTTGTTACTGAAAATACCAATAAACACTGTATTTAACACAATTTCCACTGAAAAGGTGGTAGATAAAACAACACTAAGGTTCTATTATCGCCATTCCACAAGTGTTATTAATCTATTCAAATGTATCTGTACATGTGAAATTGTCTACATTAGAGGCTATACTGTAGCTGCAAGATTCATCTGTGCATTTGAAAGCTATCAATGGAAATTTCAACATCAAAAGCAAACATATCAGAAGATACATCCCAGATGAAAATTCTCAATAACTATACAGCTAGATTAGAGAGCAGGAGGTAGATAACACATGAAGCAAACAGAAAATAGACATTATGCTTTCTTCCCCAAAGGGGAGACTGGTGATTCGTAAGTAGACTTGGTAGAAACACCCTCTTGTAGCTGTACTTCATCATCTGTTACTGATGATGGAAGTGGAGCTTCAGCAAAGAAAGTATCTCAGTTTTAAGTTTCTGCTAATGATGTTCTAGTCATTTGGGGGGGACAAGTTGCCAGCAATCATCAAGGAGGGGAAGATAACAACACAAAGAAAGGATTTAGGGTGAAATTCAGAGGTAGACTTCTTAAGCTCTGTTGGTTACTTACTTGTATTTATTCCAGGAGACTGGAAAAGTAAGGCCAAAAGAAGGGCACAAGACCCAACAAATATATTAAACTATTAATTTTAAATGAATGTTTCTTTAACCTGTATTACTTTATGCTCCTCTTCAGCCATCTTTTTCACAGATAAATGTGATATTGTTAGTAAGATGTTACTTATACGGATTGAATTTAACTATATAGGATAATCTTAAACCGGAAGCTTGGTTTATGTCAGAAAAAAAGTTAAATTCAGTTAATGACAATAACTGATTGTCATTCATATGCAGAATTGCAATGTGCAGCTAAATGCTAACATAAACTAAGTTTTGAAGTGCAATATAATTGGTCCTAGATCCTAATGAGGTATAAGCAGAACTATAGTTTACACATATTAGCAGATGCCAAAATATGGATACTTTGTAGGCACTTTCATCCAGTTCATAGAGGAAGTGCTGGAAAACATCCAAACAACACTTCTGTATCCTATAAGAAGTCTAGTTATTGTTGCTGTAACATCTTACAAAATGTGTTTGTTTTGTAAATTTTCTTTACCTCATCAACAGTGAGCACATCCACACATAGCTTGGTAATTAAGACTCCATATATGAAGCCTCTACAGAGAAAAAGAAAACTACTACAGTCACTCTATGCACAGTCTGCATAGATGTCACAAGCATTGTGTTTAGTTCTTTATACAACAGCAATTTTTGACAAGTGCTCACAATGGTAAGAGCTTTCACAGAAGATACAAAACCCTAAACATGTCAGAAGTCACAGGATAACTGATGGATCGGTGGGGTCAAAGTTCTCCTAAAAGTGAAGAGATATAAGCAAAATAAAGCATTAAACAAAAACAAGCAAACAAACAAACAAACAACAACCAAAAAACAAACAAACAAACAAACAAAAAAAAAAAAAAAAAAAAAAAAAAAAAAACAAAAAAAAAAAAAAAAAAAAAAAAAAAAAAAAAAAAAAAAAAAAAAAAAAAAAAAAAAAAACACTTGAAAGGGTCTATCTAACAACCCCTTAAAAATCTCATTGAAGCAGCAAAGGATTCGTCCTGGTGTTGTGTCACTAAACAGTACCTCACTACATCAACACTAGCCAGAAACACAGTCTAATAAAAACTACCACCATATAAAAACTGAGAACACATTTATCTCCATTTTAGCAGCTATTCATCACAAACACTGTGTAAAATCCTCTGCTAATGCATATCAGAGACTGTTGAAAATATGACAAGAATTATTTTTGAAGTTCTAGTCATCAGCCTTTTCCTACCACATTCATCTCAAACAGAGCTGTGTAACAATGTTATACAGTAGTTTTGCTCATTGGCAGCCACAAAGCCTCTACCAACAGCAAAATGGCCTTCAGGTAATATGCTATAAAATTAATACTGGCCTTTGAAATTATGCATGAAGTACAGTTCTAAAGGACTGTTATTTCTGGTTATTCCGCCTACTGAAAAATCATCCTATGCCATCTCTAGCATGTTACTCCTAGGAATATTGGATGCTTAGTCATTACTCCTATCTGCATGCCTCTACCTATGATTCATAAAGAAATAAACGTTTCCATTCTACTGAATGCTAATTACAAGCTTGTCTCTACACAGATGTAGCATACAACCCCCCAAAAAAAAAAAAATGTGACCCTTTAAAAAATACAGTTGAAACACTGAACATTGAACACTGCCATTTTGATGAGTCCTAAAATCACCCACTGTGTTCTGCTTTTGTATACACAGATGAGGGCATTTTAATGTAACCAAAGATATAAAAAGTCAACACATTATGCAAATGCAATAACAAATGTAAAATGATAAATTAGCAAGCAACTATTCAATTATTACTGTGACTAATTCCTGTAGATGATGCCACAGTAAATGAACCTGAACTTGTTCTGGTTGACTGCAGTGTTCTGTTGAAACATTTCCATTTGGTTTGTTTGCTGCTTATGTAGATCGGTGAAGTAGATAGCATCTGTTTAATGAGCTCCCACTTCATTACAGAGCTGCACTACTTACTGAGTCATTCTCCTCAAGAATGCAGGCTGCGTAATCTGGTGTTGTTTTAAAGCAAATACTAATTTATGATTACCTGTTACATTAGGCCACTGAAAATTGTACTTACACCAGCTCGCATGAGCAGAATGCTAATGGCCTGATTATGGACTGTAGTGATGTCTGATGCTTACAGTCTAGGAACACGAATGCCCGTCTCAAGCATGTTGCTGCACAATACACACAGTGCAGAAAGAAAAAGGGATAAAATACATTCAGTTGTAAAACACAAAAATTACAGTCTCCATAGCCATCAAATATATAAATGTAAGGGATAATCACAAACATTTTAGTGATGCTTTGCTGCCAGTACAGATAGTTGCATGACAATAGAATTATTCATTGAAGTGCCATGATTGTTAAGTAATTGATATCACAGTGATAGATAGTCAGATTCGTTTCTAAATACAAAGATGACAAATTCTCAAAAATATTACAGTTACAGGAGATATCACCAGTAATCTCTAGATCACAAAAAATCTGCAGAGCACAGCTGTAAGCATGATGAAATCAGTGACTCAGTTTATAACTCAGAAGTGGTCAAATTACACCTTCACATATGGTTCATAGAACGGGAATAGACCACAAATCATTGAGTTAACTGCCCGAAATTAGAGGTCACTATGAAATAGGCATTTACTTCAGATGAATCCAGTGGACACTGCCTTACACTTAAGCAACAAAATGTTTCTTTATACATTAAAAACATTTAGTATTTCCCTGTGTCCCATACTACACATTAAGGCAGTAAACAAACTAAAAAAAAAAAGGCACAGTCCTTCACCCTGCTCACACAGTCCCCACCAATCTGAATTGAGTGAAAATTCTTTCTTAAATAGGAAATTCTTTTTTTCAGAATCTATGTCCAGATTTATTTGCTCAGAATAGCTAGTTCTGGAGTGTACAAGAGGGCTTGTTATTATTAGAGATAAGGAACAAGTCCAGGAATTGTCTGCAGATTGTCCATTGAATAATGCTGACCACAACCTGCTTACACTCATCTTCCTTTTAAGGTGAAATATCAAAACCAAGAGCTATTGACCTAAACTTTGGACAAGAAACCTAACAAAGAACATCCTAGGAAAAAAAAAATCAACAACAAAAAAACGCACCCAAACCTATGAGATTAAAACTCTCTGAAATAGTACTAAGCTGCTTAATCATACCAGCATTAAATGACAGTGGAGATATGTCTTCAGAGACAAATAGCAACAAAAAAAACCACAAAAGCAAAACAATGGCAATGCTTCAAAAACATTCATCTGAAAGGGCTACACAAGACTAACATAAAAGCTTAAGAAGACGAAACCAGTTCAAATCAGTCACATAGCAACCAGAACAGGGTAAAATGGAAGACAGGAATGAGGAAGGCTAGACAAAACTTTAACAAATTAAAAAAATCCATTGAGAGAAATGCACAAGAAATTATTTATTAGAAGAAAAAAGTTCAGATGACAATGATGGATTTTGCAGACTTCTGAAGAGGAAAGACAGCTATAGACAGTGAAGGTGACATTTCAGAGAAGCCAAGATTCCTCAGCAACAATACTCACCACAGAGGATGTTAAGAAGATATTTCAGCACTTCTTCCACTCAATAAAGATGAGACATTATCAAAGACTGAAGGGTCTATAACATATGACCAAAGTTCAGTCCTTAACTGTTTAACTGATACGTCATCCAGTCTATACCACCACATACAGATATGTGTAATTCTCTACTTAAATGTGTGCAATTGTCTATTCACACAAGCAGCTCAGAGCAAAGCACAGGATGAAAATACAAGCAAGACTGTAGCACTTTACACTACAACAACAGGCAAATATTTTCTTATCACCAGCTTCAAGGTAGGGTATATTGAAAGCTTTTAAACTCTAGTTCAATAAAAGTGATAGGCTAAGAAGTGAGATTAGATTAAAGTCTTGCGTATATAGCAAGAAGTAGCAACAAGGACAGTGGATATATACCCAGCCTCTATGACAAAATATTAATACAAGACTGTACCACTACAGTTGCTCTGTCTCCTGTTACAGTACTAGCTCAATCAATAACGTATAAGAGGTCTCTGCACCAGAGTGTATGGCACAGTAGATGCACATTTAAGTCTTTCAGGCTTTCAAGGTGTAGATGTCTCTTTGAACTTGTCAGAGCCAAGTAGTAGTGTCTCTCTTTACGTCTGTAAAACTGGTAGCCACAGGCCTCCACCAGGACAAGAGCAGACAAAGGCTGAACCATGGACAAACCTTTCACCATAACATTTAAAGATTTGTAGGACCCAAAAGAAATCATAAACCAAATGTCTTGAGTTTTCAGCAGTTTCTTTGCCTTTTAAACTCAAAGAATAATAGTTTCCTTATTTTTTTTCCAAAGTATCAGTAGTTCACTTGAACATAACTAAGACCCCAGCAGGCTTTCTAGCCAGAAGACACTCTCTGCCCTTAAGAAGTGACAAGACGAAAGGAAGCAACAAGAACCAGCTTGCCCCTCTATAAAGCTGTGCTAAGCCACAAAGCCCTTGACGAGAATGAATCCTTTGTGCCACTGGCTCACAGTTTCTGTTCTCAAGCTTTAATAAGACACAAAGATTTCCACAAAATTATCCAGCTCTACTAAATTTTTTTTTCCCCAGAATCCAACAGTTTGGGTTTTTTTCTATTTGGATCAACAACTTTATTTTCCCATAACTTTGACACCACTTCTAGAATTCTAGTTCTCTTACTTCTATTCTCAGTGTCTGAAGAGGTTTTGACATAAATCAGCTGGAACTGGTTGGTGTCTACAAAGAGGATCATGTCTGATAACAAAAAAAATATTCAGAAGCCAGGTTTTGAATGATTTCTGAGAGCTCAGTAAATGAACTCTGAAAGTAATGAAAGCTTCTGCAGGAACTAGTTAAAAGCCTCCTTAGAGATGAAATGCACAGAAATTTGGAATATTGCTATATTACATGAATAAATTTTATTAGAACACTACTGTACATTTGTAAGCAATGGATGTCAGGAAGTGAGGAAGATGGACTAGAGGCAGCTCTATTTCTAACTGCCAATTCTGGAATATATTAATTACTGTTCTTCTAGTTACACACACCAAAGTAATTAGTAAACTGTTTCATACAAATTTAAGTACTGAGCTACATACAGAGACAAGGCTGTTTAATAAGTTTTAGAAGGAAAAAAAAAAGTTATTTTTGAACCATAGAAAAGTACAACATTTTCTTACTTATATGAAGTTCAAAAGCCAAATTTGTTGTATGAAATCAAACCATAACTGAGATTTGCAACAAGTCAAACCCATCAGAAGAGCCAGTCAACCCTTAGTACAAGCAGTGAGAAGCAGCTCGGAAAGTCACCAGGCCATACAGAAGCTTCAACAAGGGTGGGCTCACCTCCAAAGAAAATAAAACGCTATATTACAAGAAAACAAGAAAAGTTTTCTTATTACAAGAAAAGTTATTTAAAGAAGAAAGGTGTGTGGAAATTAGGTTCAAAATAAAAAAGCACATGGACACAATAAAATTGTTTTATCATAGAGAAGGGATAAACATAGGCCAAGGTAAGCCTGGAGATTGAAAAAGAGATTCAAGAAATGCGACAGATTACATCACTTAGCCAAAATTTGCAAACCATAGTGATACATGTAATTTGAGGAAAAAAAAAAAAAGAATGACAATAACCCAGCTAGCTCAGATAAAATTCTTATATAAAGAAAAGATAGCACTCAGACCAGAATGTTCTACATGAAATAAAGCAGGTCATTTACTCTTCTCAAAGGGGACACTGACACAGCTAGAGTGTTAGAAAAAAACAACAGTCTTAACACAAAAACGAAAATCACAAACTTTAGTATGTACCTGGATAAAATTCCTCCCCTGGGAGATGCATGAACTAAAAATATCTGGGTAAATGACAAATTAGCAAAGAAATAATTTGCCACTGTGCTGGAGGAAAAAAAAAGGACTCAGTATTGGATCTAAAGTATGTCAGAACTCTGATTTCATAGAAAAAGTTTACTTGTAAGGAGAGTGAGAGGAAAACATAACTGTAGTAGTTACAGAGGACACTAACAGAAATGGTCACAGAAAACATCAGTCTAACTGTTCCACAGTTTTTCCTTAAGAAAGCTCATTCCCAAGGTGCTGAATAACAGAACAGTGATAAAGGCATATTTGGTCTCAGCCTAGGAGAGTGTCTTCACTAGTTACTGGTTGTGAGGAGGGGAGAGAGAAGGGTGAGACACAACTTTTACTTATTTATGTAATTCTTTCAGATGTATCTATGTTTAAACTGGGATGTTTCCCACCAGGAAAGAAAATCTGGGACATAGCTCATACTAAGTATACTTTTTCTTTCTCTTTTTCTTTTTTTATTTTTTTTTTTTTTTTTTGTATTTGAAGGATCAGCTAGATTGCCTTTGCTGAAGAACATCATTCTTGTTCTTTCAGCCAAGCCATGGCTTCACATCATGACCTTCACATGCCACTTGGACTGTACTCAACATGCACAACTGTCATAGTTACAGGGGCTGGGACCAGTTTATCCTTATGTGGTTAAAACCAAAAACTGTGCATTCTATACTCTCTATGTCAGTGCTCATGAGCTGTTAACAAAATCATGGGTAGCAGCTGCTACAGTCCAAAGACTCTTGTGGGCACCTGTAAAGCTAAGGGAAATTTCAGCTCTCCTGAATCCGTATCTGTTAGTGTATTCAATAAGTGGTAATATCCTTCTTGCCCTAAAACATTATGCACAAGCCACAAGCATCCCAGCACCTAATTTATTAGGAAACACAAAGAAATGCAGAGAAGTTCTATACACATGGGTGATTTGAAAAACAAAGCATCTCCCTTGAATGTCATTGTGACAATTTCATTTGGGTATCTCATCAGACAGCTAAAACGAGAACAGACAAGGAAATGATTTTGAATCACTGTCGTTTATATAATATGCACTAAATGCAGATCCACAGAACAAGAGATATTTGTGTTAGGCTTTTCATCATCTCTTCCCTCTTCCCTCATAGTTTCATAGGGAAGTATCAGAACAGTGCTAGAGAAGGTCCTTTGCTGTGGACATGTGGTGATGTTGACAGACTCGCAAATAAAAATGAGAGCAAAATTTTTGTCTATGCTTTATGAAACTGCGCTAAGAAAATAAGAAAGTTGACTTAACTGTATCCACTGTTCCAGGGAGTACTGGCTGGAGGGGAAGTTGAGTATACCTTTCCAACTGAAGGGAAACTGTCTTCTAGATAGGGAGGATAGCCAAATTTTATGGCTTACTCTTCACTCTTTTACAGACACAACAGTCTTCATTAATAATGCACAAAGTCCTTGCTTTGGTGACCATTGCCATATAACTTCTTGTAGACAGTGAAAAGAAAAATGAATGTTAAGATTTTCAGTATTGAAGATAATTTTTTCCCATCTCTTGTCACTCCATCCTACTACAAAATATTAAATTGATTACATCACCCAGCTTAGGAATTCTTTTCCTGCTACAGAATTTTTAAATATCCATAGAAGATTACTAATTTAGCATATATATTTTCTTCAGCCATATCTGCAACACCCTTTAATACTGAAAGAAACCATTAAACATTGAGAAGAAGAAACATCTCTGTTCCTGGCAAAACAATGTAATTAGGTAATTAAGATTCTGTTAATGCAAGGCTACAGTTTCCCTCAATTCTTTCAGCAGAAATCTTTGCAGGCTTCTCATGCACGTTGACACTGTTTTGGGCATTAACCATCTTCCTTATACACCAAGTAATCAGATGTACGTCTCCATATTAAGGAAATTAATATAATAGGCATATTTTTTCTAACAATTTACACATTAAATTGTGGTAAACTTTTTTTAAAAAAAAAAAAATATAAAAAGCATATCTAAAGAGAAGACAATTTCTTCAAGGAAAGTGAAGCCTCAGTGTAGAGTTACAAAACTACTAGAGTCAATCTTCCCAGACTGATAGCAGACAAAGAAATGAGCCACATACCCTTGTGACTTGCAGACCTAGGATACTGCTCATTTGGTTTTAAATAAAAATTGTTGTGTGTCAATAAAATTTTTACTTTATTATCCATTTCTGATGGTCCAACAGAATTCGAATTTAGCCTGCAACAAGGTCTTAAACAGAACAGAGAATTAATAAGCACCAGCCAATTTAGCGGTGCAAAATTTTTTTAAGAAAACAATCCAATACAGATTCAACACTGATGAATCTTTCTGGTGAAACGGACATGTCCTAACAGTTGCAGTGCCTTTGGCCACTCCCTGACAAAGGCCAAGTATACTGAGTCTAACAAAATTCCTTAGCAGCAGGTTCAAGAGCGATTTCTTCAGCCTGGTGGTCATGTAGAACAATTCCCTGTATATTTTATTTCCATCAAAAAGGGATGCTGGATCTGTACCGAAACCAAACCAAGCCAAAAAAAAAAAAAAAACCCACAACACAACAGTGGTAAAGTGCTTTTTTTTTTTTTTTTTTTTTTCCTGTACCTTTTAACTACTCCTTCTTTTGTCAGATTTGGAAATGTAAGGAGAAATAGAAAGAAAAGAGTGCCTGCTATGCCTTCTGATTTCATGAAAGGTCACTAAGTAAGCACTCAGATGGTGACTGACCTACCCAGAAAATTCAGCAAAGAAAGAAAGTGACAAGCAAAACTAATCTGAGATGAAAGCTACTGAATATATTTCTATGGAAAATCAACAACCAAATGCTTCCTTTCACAAGAACCTTCCAAGACAAGTCAACAGTCATGTCACTGAGTATATTTTAAACATAGTTCTCAGGATTATGTTGATCAGATATCTGAAATGTTTGTCTAAATACATTAAATGCTAAATAAAATCACCCAATCATAGTGTTTGACAACACCAGCTGGAATCAACATTTTGTATGACAATTTCAAAATAATTTAAAATATGTCAGTATTGCTATAATAAGATATCGAGCGAAACTAGAAACAAAAAAATAAAGCAGAGTGGAATCAGAGATCAAAGACTTCAACTACACCAAAACGAAGGTTCACCTCATTAGCTATTTATTATTACAAAGGAAGCTGGAAAGTCCATTCTGTGGCAGAATGTAACTGGTTTTTATTTCAAAACAGTATTAAAAGCTACTTACAATTTCAGCGTGTATGAAATGAAAAATCAAGAAATAAATAATTTATACTCTATATTGTGTTTATATGAAAATGCAGATTTTAAACCTGAAATGATTTTTCTCTTTAATGTCAACTAATGTGTGGAATGTGAGGGATGAAATGAAAATATTTCTCTTCAGTACCTAACAAGATTGGGTGTTTCAACTAGTGAAAAGCAGAAAGCTTTTAGGTAGTCATCCTTTCATTGTTTTTGAGTATAAAAATAAATACAGTCATTAGACATTGAGATTTTGACAAAGGTAATTTGATTTTTAATGCAAACCTTTCTATTCAACATTTTTCAACCATCTGATGTCAAAGCACACCAACATCATGCATGACGGCCTCTACAGTAATATTTCTAATTATACAAGCCAAGTACCTTGTAAGTGAAATAATTATTAAAAAAAAATAAATAGATAACTACCCGGCTTTTTTTTTTTTTTTTTAAAATTGGCTCTTTCATCCACATTTGCAAAAATAAAGCTCTCATTTGGGCACAAAAGAGAAGAGACTATATGCACATTAGCTGCCTATATTTTCAAAAGAGCACTGTATTTTTGTGATTACATTTTAAAGACTTATCAAAAGGCAGTTAGATGACAAGTATACTGAAAAAAATTGGTTGACACTCCTGCTCAGCAAGTCATGAAGTGCAGTACAGTTCTTCACTTCAACATGACTACTGGTAAGATTTCATTTTTGATATTATTTATTGGAGGCACACACAAAATAACATCTACTGAAATCTTCAGAAAAGTTTGTAATTATTCCAAGTATACTCCAAAAAAAGATTAGCAAGCGTTCCTGAAGTTTTCAATAGCTCCTGTCTGTAAAACATTTGGTAATATAATAACCAAACTTACTGCTGCTCAGTTCAAACTTATACTGACATCAGATCTAATCTCAGGTCATAGTTTTCTGTATATAGAGGACAATTCTAGATGGTAAGCATTATTTGCTCCTCAGTAAAGAAACAGAAGTCAGTAAAGAACAGAAAAACTAAATATTCTCTGGCTTTGAACCACAGTTGTCTTAAAACAAGATAAAAATGGCAGCTTCTTTCAGCTCAGACAAGCTGAAACTTAAAGCGACAGCAAACAAAAGAAAATCTTGATATTACGTAGCTCTATAACCCACATTACCCAAGAGTGCGGTATCTCTTGATCCTCCAGGGGCCTGTTATCCACAGCAGATTTTTGGCCCCAAACATCCTAAAATAAGGTTAGCTGCAAGGTTCAGAATATGAGACAAACTACAACACACAGCTTTTAGGACTTGCAATGCCATTAGGCATTTCTGCCCCTCCTCACTCCTGCTCTCTGACGCAGCTTTGCACAGTAATGATGACACTTTGATTAGCAAGCCTCTGAACACAAAACGGGAGCACAGCAGTCAGCAAGTAAGATTTGCTATTTTCATTTCAGCTACGCAGACATGCTGAAGTAATGATCCTGGCAACATATTAGCAAAACATTAGAAAGACTTTAGTAAGCAAACAGTTTAATTACATCCTTTTCTCAGGCAGTTTATATTGCGTGACCCCTGACCTTTTATATTGCTGTACCTAAACTCAGCATGGGATTCACACTTCCCATTCCTGTCACAGAATCTCTCCATCTTGTACCATTTAATATAGTGTGCTCCAGGTGTTCTGTGGTGAATGAATAGTTATATTACTACCTGTCAGACACAATCACACTCTATTCATCATCCGCGGCTGGCTGCGTGAAGCCCTGCTTCCAGCAGGCTCCCTCTCTATTTCCTTGTTCAAACGTCTGCAGTGCTTTAGGCCCATCTGTCAAGCCTGTCATTTAGAGGGAAAACAGTATCAGCGCTTTAAATATATGGAGTTCTCTATTGAAACAGTGCTGTGATTGAACTGTCAGCATTCCCAGTACCACAGACAGTAATTCATGACTGGTCAGAGCTCCATTTAGGTTGCTATTACTATACTGACCTTGCCGGGTCACGCTGAGAGTTTTTTCCCTTTGCAGTTAGGTCTATAAATAGTGCAATTAACCTTTCAAGAACTACAAAATGTTCTCGGTTCCCCTCCTCCACAAATTCACTTGCTGTTTGTGGCATTTATAATAATCAAGGGGGAAAAAAAAATCAGCAAGAAAGGGCATTTTTCTCTCCTAGAGTGTTCAGCAAGCATCAGTGAACAACAAACAAGTGCTTTAACACACCTAGACCCACACTTTCTCTGACAAAGCTTACATGGCTATCATCAGGAGACTTGCCTCAAGTTCCACTTTTCTGGATTCAAGCTTACTGCCTCCAAGTATTCTAAAATACACCACAGCCAGACTAAGCACCTCTGCTGATCCTATAATATAACGTCATGTCCATAGACTTTTTTCCATATAAATTTAACCATGAAACAAAATTCTGAAACTAAATAAATTTTAAATTCATTGTAAAATAAAAAAGGTACTTGTTAGGCACATACAATTTTTGGTCTTTCTGCACCAGTACCCTTCAATTTAAGGGGAAAAAAGAAAAATAAAAAGATGAAGAAACAGAACATATCTCTTTGGACCTGAAGTTCATGTGCATCTCCTTTTGGAACAAATGACAAAAGCTATTTTATACAAACCACTGTTCATGAAATGACTCCTGGTAAAGACTAATCTCTGTGTAACTCATAAGTCACCTATTAAGCAGCATCTCTCTATCACTCAAATAATCTGAAATAAGTTGACTTCCACTTGCCTGTAAAAACAACCAGTGACAGTAAGTTCATGTGATCCAAGATTGGACAGTACATCCAAATATCTCTGAATTACTTCTGAATTTGGAAGTATTCCAAATTACTGAAAAATACAGTACACCTCTACTGTATCTGTGTCTGAATTTGCATCTGCACTCACAGCCTTTTTCACCAGTTAGGCCATGATCCTGGGGTGGGATAGTCTCCATGCAGCATCTCAGAATCCCTCCAGCTCGAGGATGACCAGCAAAACTGGGCAAGAGAGACTCTGAATGGCTGTGAGGTGTAAGCAAGTTAACAGAAAAATCAGAGGTTAGCTCAAGTCACTGGGGGAACAGAGCAGTTTGGAGAAGAATGTGCCCCAGTTGCTTCCTTCAATCTAAAACCAAAGCCCTAATTTGAACACAACAGTGATGTCTCAGTAGGCTTGCCAGGTTAAAGCTTAGGGCTCCAGCCTTGATTACATTTTCAGATGTAGACATGGTCTTGTCACTCTTCTTCTCTGGGGAGGTGTCTGGACTTTTGTGATAGCAGCCACATACACATAACCAAGCTCAGTAACCCTAGGTAATTACTGAGATTTCCAGTATTAATACCATGAAAACAAACATTCAGAAAATCATTCACAACACTTTTTTTTCAGGATCTTTTTTTTAAAAGTTTTTTTTAAAAACACAGAATCTAAATGTAGTTGAGCTTACCAACATTTATCTAGGCAAATTTAAAAATCCAGATAATACATTTTATCAACAGCACCTAAGTTGAGCTATTCACTGGAAAGCCTTCTCTCCAACTATGCACTATATATCACTGCAGAGATGCCACAAATAAACAAACAACACCAATGGGAAGTAGAAGTTAATACACAAAGCAAAATTATTTTGTATATGAATGTGGAAATACAGCAGACAAAAAGGCAAAGAGGGTTTTTCAATGCAACATTATCTTATTACAGGCATAGACTGAAATTAATTATGTAGCTTCAACCAGTCTGAATATTTTGGACTCTGAAAAAAAAAGATACAGCAACATAAATCACTCCCTGTGTTGTTAGCAGTTTCCCGAAAGTCTGCTTTTTAGTCTTCTCCACCATGAATGTAAATGTCACAGCTTATTATAGATATTGAATACATATAATTAAGAAATAATTTCATCTAGTTACTCTTTTCTTGGAGAGGTTCATAAAGCAGGGAGAGGCAGAACAGTGCCCTTGTTGATTTTAGCATTTTTAATGAATACTTCAGTATCTGCCCTCAATCTAAAGGCAAAAGCTTCCACTTATTATGGAGGCAGAGTAAGTGTAAGTCCCATCTCATTAACTGTCATATTACCAGGCTCTCTGCCATACCATTCAAGTTTCAGTGAGCATTCAGAATTGCTTAATTATGTACAGTAAAAACAGTCTGCTGAGACTTTCCCTTTCAGATTAATATACAGGCATAAGGACAGAGGTCATCTTCATGACTCACTCTTGCTTGCCACTGTGTTAACACAAAATGACAGAGGCCTTTTGTTAGTAACAAAAGATGTAATGAGCATTTGAAAAATAGAAAGTTTACATTTGAGGGTAAGAAACACTTTTGATTTTGCAGACTAACAATTCTTTCTCTCTTCCCCTTCTTTCTGTGTTGGTGTTAAACTGCATAGTACATTCCTTATAAATTATACCACCCTATTTTAATTATAGTGTGCTGACACTGCTTGTCATTACTAAACCTACTACAAGCTTTTTGTGCTCAGATTTCAATAGCTATTTGTTCCACAAAATATGGAAAAGCCATGCAAGTTACTAAGAATGGTCATTGCTCAA
>NW_008633211.1:0-8695 GCF_000691845.1 Merops nubicus | reverse complement strand
CTTTCCCTAAGCCTTCCCATTTTGTTCTATTTTTAAACCAAACACACATACAAATCTCGGTTGTGTGGTCTGCATTCCAAAAATGCTGCTGTCTGTAGCTGAAATGACTGTCCTTACTGGAAGCCTCTGACACATTCCTGTCAGAAACTCCATGTTCCTTCACCTCTGAAACAGAATTCCCGAAGATTTTAGGTATCAAGAATGTGCCATAGATATGCCACTCACATTCGCGTACGTGCACCTCTACACATGGGATTGTACTGCTCATATCTGCTTTTCAATGAAAAAAGTCAGAATGAGCATTTTCTCAAAAAATAAATGCTTTGTCTCTCACTTAATCCCTTTCCAGAGCTACTCCCTCCAAGTGGAAGAAAGATGCCAGTAAGGTTAATCAACCAGTATGTTACATTCTCAGAAAATAAATTAGATGGATTATCATTCTTCATCTAGCAGTTTTGTATGCTGTGTCTTTCTTCTTCATGAAGCACAACATCCATTTGTGTAAATGTAGACATTCCTGAACACAAAGAAAGACATACCAGCAATCTCACTCATATAATCTTGCTTTATTCACAAAGTAATATATGCAGCTATGTTTAACAAAAAAAAACAAAACAAAAAAAAAAAAAAGTGTCATTGTAAACGAAAGTATGTGTTCCTTAAACATCCTAGAAAAACCTTCAGTATTTTTCTCAAGTCTCGGAATGTAATCTTATTTCAACACATAATGGATTATCTGTTTTTCCAACTGTATTACTTGGTTTAACAAATCCCAAAACTTTTCCTCACTTATGGTTTTAGGCAAACACAACTGTAATACTATCACTATACTTGAGTATGCATTTATTCTGTGTTGTCAGCGAGGGGAAATTTTGAAAGTGTTTGTCACCTTGTAAGGGAAAAAGCAACATATTGCTGTTAGTGGTAATTATTATTAGCTTTAAAAGTCTGAATAGAAAAAAAAAAAAAACAACAACAAAAAACAACAACAATTAAAAAAAAATAAAAACAATTCAACAACTTTCATTTTTCAAAGATATCTGCTTTCCAATATTTTTCTAGCATAATTCAGCTCCTTATGGATTTACATACAATTGGAAACACTGAAAACAGTTCTGAAGTGATGGGAAGAGTCGACATTGCTGTATCATCATGACACTATGTCACAAACCACGACATCCCTGCATCACAACTTTAGAAGGATATCCACAACCTACCACTGGATAAAGGTCATCTGACAACTTCTAACCAACATGTCCAGCACTGTCAAAAGAAATCGGGCTTCAGTATACTCTCAGTGATTACGTACAGCCCTCTAGAATCGCAGCCAGTTATTACACAAGCACTGACGCATTATCACGCATTTGACTCGCAGCATGGTATATTTCTCCTGTTGACTCATTATTATCAAAACCGACAAAAACTTTAGGGCTCGTATGAAGGTAAAGTGCAAGTGGGTGGTAAAGACCAAAGGAGACAATTTCAGACAAGTCCAACATGAGTCCAAGTGACTAACTGAGGTGATTGACAGAAAGGCATAGTAGCTTTTGCCTTTAACTTCCTAGGTGAGTTCATGCAGTCATTAAGAGGCCATGATAATTCCTTCTAAACAAATGTTTAACTCAGTTATAAAATGAAAAGAAAAAGAAAGAAGGGATTGGCACATGAATTATAAAAGGAAGATTGCTACCACCTTCCCCATTGTAAAAGCTGAAGGGACATTTTCCAACAATGACCTGGCTAGACAGGTAGCAATGTGGAGACAAGACTTGATACAATACTGGACAGAAAATGACAGTGCTTTCATTGTTTTCTTTCTGGACCCTGCAAGAGGCATGCTGGTGTTGCAGTAAGTATTGTTTTCTTTCTCCTCACACAGCTACAGTTTATCAGGTAAAGGACAGTGACATGACAGTCTGTGCTTATATTCCTCACCCTTTGAAATATGTTGTACCAAGAAAGACATATCAGCAAGGCGAGGTGATGGAGTTGCCCTTTGTGTGAGAGAGAAATTGGAATGTATCAGGCTCTACCTAGAGAGGGATAAAGAAAGTATTGAAAGCTTACAGGTAAGAATTAAAGGGTAGGCTAATGTGGGTGACACTGTTGTGGGTGTTTACTACAGGATACCTGATCATGAAGGCAAAGTCAATGAGGCCTTCTACCGGCAGCTGGAAGTAGCCTCACCATCACAGGCTCTGGTGCTTATGGAGGACTTCAACCACTCTGATACTTGCTGGAAAGACAAAACTTTTGGGCGCAAAAAGTCCGTGAGGTTCCTGCAGTGCATTGATAATAACTTTCTGATATAGGTGGTGGAGGAGCCAAGGAGGAGAGGTGTGTTATTGGACTTTGTACTAATGGACAAGAACGGTTTGGCTGGGGTCATGAAGACTGCGGGTCGCCTTGGCTGCAGTGACCATGAGATGGTGGAGTTCACGATCATGAAAGGAAGAGGCAGGGCAATAAGGAGGATTACAACCCTGGACTTCAGGAGAGTTAACTTTGACCTCTTCAAAGACTTGCCTGGAGGAATTCCATGGGTTAGGACTCTAGAATATAGAGGGACCCAAGAGGACTGGTTAATATTCAAGCACCATTTCCTCCAAGCTCAGGATTAGTGAATCAATGAAAAATAAAGTATAGGCGGCAAGAGACTTGCCAGGATGGACCAGGAGCTTCTGGCAAAACACAAATGTAAGCAGGAAGTTTACAGTATGTGGAAAAAGGCACTGGCTGTTTGGGAGGAGTATAAGAAAGTTGCCAGAGTACAATGAGGCCCTCAAGAGCTGGCTGATGTTATTGCTAAGCTGCTCACCATCATCTTCAAAAGGTCATGGAGAACAGGAGAGTTGCCTGAGGACTGGAGGAAATCCAGTGTCATTCCAGTGTTCAAATAAGAGCAAGAAGGAGGATCCAGGAAACTACAGGCCAGCCAGCCACACTTCCATCCCTGGAAAGGTTATGGAACGGCTCATTATGGTCACCTCAACAGGTGACCATCTCTATGTGGAGGAAAAGAAGATCACCAGGAGTAGTAATAGCATGGATTTACCAAGGAGAAATCATGCTTAACCAGTCTTCTATGATGGTGTCATCATCATGACTAGCTGGGTAGATGAGTGAAGGGCAGTGGATGTTGTCTACCTCGACTTTCACAAGGTTTTTGACACTGTGTCCCATAATATCCTCGTAGGTAAACTCAGGAAGTATAGGTTAGATTAGTCAACACTGAGGTGGATTGAGAACTGGTTGAATGACAGATCAGAGGGTGCTAGAGCAGTACGGAGTATAGTTGGAGGTGGACAGAGCATAGCTTGTGGTGTTCCCTAGGGGTCAGGACTGGGTCTGGTCTTGTTCAACATACTCATCAATGAGCAGGATGAAGGGATGGACTGTACCCTCAACAAGTGTGCTGATGTTACAAAACTGGGAGAAGGGGCTGACAGAGCAGAAGGCTGAGCTGCCTTCTTCTCAGCGAGACCTGGACAGGCTGCAGAGTCGGGCAGAGAGGAACCTCATGAAATTCAACAAGGGCAAATGTGGAGTCCTGTACCTGGGGAGGAATAACCCCATGCATCAAAAGCAGCTCTACAGAGAAGGACCTGGGAGTCCTGGTGGACAAGAAGTTAACCATGAGCCAGCAGTGTACTCTTGCAGCCAGGAAGACAAATGCTGTCTTCAGGTACCTTAAGAAGAGTGTGACCAGCAAGTCAAGGGTGTTTTTCCTTCACCTCTACTCTGCCCTGGTGAAGCCAAATCTGGAGTATTTTGTCCAGTCCTGGCCTCCCCAGTTCAAGAGACACAGGGAATTACTGGAGAGAGTCCAGCAGAAGGCTACAAAGATGGTGAGGGGACTGAAGCATCTCTCATGTGAAGAAAGGCCGAGAGACCTGGGGCTGTTTAGCCTGGAGAAGAGAAAACTGAGAGGGGATTTTATCCATGCTTGTAAATTTCAAAAGGGGAAATGCCAAGAGGATGGACATGTCAAGTGTTGCCCACCAATAGGACAAGGGACAATGGATAAAAACAGGAACACAGAATGTTCCATATGAACATGAAGAAAAACTTTTCTCCTGTGAGGGTGACTGAGCACTGGGAGAGGCTGCCCAAAGAGATTGTGGCGTCTCCTCTGGAGACTTTCAAAACCTGCTTGGACATATTTCTGTGCAACCTGCTCAAGGTGAACCTGCTTTGGCAGGGGAGTTGGACTAGGTGATTTTCAGAGGTCCTTTCCAACACCTACCATTCTGTGATTCTGTGACGTAACAAGGCCTCTGGCTGTATTTAATCTGAATAGCCCAAATGTTGCAGGTATCCTCAAAATGTTTCTGGAGAAAGATTTCCTGAGCAAAATCAGAGATTTCAGCCAGAAAGAGCACCTGCACAAAGGACAAGACACCCCAGCTCTCTGTAGGATAAAGAAAGCTTGTTGGAGGAGAAAATTCCCAATTCAACAGATCCAAATTACAGGCTTTTAAAATCAAGATCAGAGTAATTAGTGTAAATGAACAGATATTAATGAAACCTTTTTAGACCTCTGATGCAATTGAAAATCTTCTTGTTAAAGAACTGGAGTGAATAACCTTTGAGAATTATGAATGGAAAAGAAAAGATCAGGTGTTCTTTGGTAACTTCCTTAAAAGAAAAACTCAAACTGAACTGTTTGGTCAGGTCATAAACAGCAGAACAACTGGGCCCTCATGCTTCAGAGAAAAACACCCTACCACCAGAAACAATAGACAGTAAAGTTAAGCTGCAGCCTTGGAAAAAACTGCTGGATTCCAGCAAACACTTCAGTAGTGTAATTTCTGGAAAAAGAGTTTGTAATTTTGGGAAAGTGCTTTTTCTTTCCAATGGTTTAAGATAATTAACACATCTTTCACATCTGTATTTGTGATGTTAAAAAGAAAGCCGTTAAGAAGAACACCTAAAATCAACTTTTAATTATACTCAGGCTTATTTCTGACACAAACCAGTAATAACTGCAGAAATCTAAATAATTTGACCTCTAAACAACTTAGTACCAACATTTCAAACACCAGCTCACACAAATAACACAATGCACAAAAGAGATCTAACTCAATTACACATCTTACAAGAGTTAGGTAGAAACTGCACTGGGTACAAGGCAAACAGAATGCTACTCATATCACATGAAGGTGGAGTTATTATCATCATACAAATGAAGTAACTTCTGTCCTCTAAGACAGATACCTACAAGATTTCCAGTAGCTGAGAGGCTACAGATTATAAAGTATGAGACAAGAGGCCACCATATAGAGCATGGAAGATGACAAGATTCTGTTTAACCCAGATAGTTTTGAATAAATGAAGTTACTGATTGAGAGTGGGCAAGGCTACAGTGTTCTGAAAAGTTGACTCTTTCGATAAACTTGAGAAATAAGAGGCTGCAAGAAAACAGAAGGCACTCACATTCTATGCCACAGTGATGTAGGATTTGTGTAACAAGAGAAGTTCATGGACTAGCCAATTTTTCATTTTAAACAGATACTTGACCTATTGCGGTGTCTGCTTGACATTGCTACAGCTGGTGCCAACAAATAAATCAACATACATTTTTGAGTAAACTATCTTTTTTAAGGAAAGGACAGAGTGAGATATTGCCTCTGTAGAGGATCGTCTTTTTGTTACAGAGACATGAGATAACTCAGTTCTTTTACCTAATACAGCCAGAAGACTCCTTAAGATGATTTGTACCTTCTTGGTAGCTAATATGCTCCCATTCAGCTTTCCAAATTTCTAGCACTTACATAATGCCATAAAAGTACACTAGTTGTGTATCATCAGATGTTAAACATTTTATCAGATCTGTTTCTCATTCTATTAGAAGCATGAAGCCCATTTTGCAAAGCAAGAGAACTAATGTGTAGAAGTTAGACCATGCAAGAATCTACAGATCTAAACAGGACATCCAATTTCCAAAATGCAAATGTAACTATGTGGTTGTACATAATTACAAGCTTTGTGAATACAACTTCTTACTTGTCCACATGCAACTAGCGTGCTTGGTTTTAAGATCATGCTTTGGGAGTGCATTTTGTAAAACTCAGTCAAAGTTATCTGTAGTTTGAAGAATAAATAAGGCAGCAGACCCATTAATACAATCAAAATTGCAATATAAATAAAGTGCATAGCATTATAACCAAGTCATATATCTGATTATAAATTTTGTACCTAAAATTTCTTGCTTTTCCCTTGAGGCAAAATGTCTTGTGATACTAGTAAAAAGCTAAGATCTGAAAGGACACAACAGCTTCAAGAACCTTCAAATTATATGATTTCTGGTACTCAGATGCTCAGAAAACTTTAACAACTTTTTTTTAATGTCTTTAGAAATTTGTGCTATTTGCTTTAAAATTTTGCTGTCTCCACAGTCACTTTCCACTATGCCTAGTTTGAAATGAATTGTCAGAACAACAGTACTCAATCAATGATTAATGATCACCTTGTGTATTTTTCATTTAATTTAGAAAAAAATATTAACTCTGTTTACATTCCTGAGTAAAATGTAGGCAGGCGGTTTTAACTTGCGATAACCTGTGTTCTGCTAAATTTTTATATCTCCATAAGAAGGATGAAAATCAGTATTGTTCAGTGGAATCTACCAAGTAACAGACTCTTATTTCAATCACAGAACAACCCATTCAGAAATAATAAAAGTAACTAAATTCTATTAGGATAAAAATGCTTAACAAAAGTAAATGCATTGAACTTAAAGCTAGTTAATACTGACAGGCATCTTTATTAAAAACTTACTTTTAAAAATTGTTCTGTAGGTTTGTCCTGAGCGCAGCTAGGATAGGGTTAATTAAATGATTTAATAAATGGCTGGGAGGGGCCACAGATGGGATAAACAACCAAACCAGCCAATGGGTTATTTGATACTATATGGATTTCCTGCCCATTGTATAAGGGGAGGGCTGGCTCAGCAGAGGGGCATGTGATTTCAGCATGCAGCAGGAGCAGGGAGGGCTCTTTCCTCAGTGTCAATAGAGCTTTGCAATTTATATCACTCACTTTATATATTATTCCTTTCATAATATCACTGTTGTTGTTGTTTCTGCTCGCTGTCTTGTTCTGTTAAGTTGTCCTTATCTCAACCCACAGGGTTTCACCTATTTCTCCTGATTCTCTTTCCCATTCCACCACTGGGGTGTGGTGGGATGTATGGAGAAGCAGTGAGGGAGCAGCTGTGTGGTGTTTAGTTCCCAGCTAGGATTAAACCATGACAAAGCTTCATATAATACTGTAATAAAGTCCACAAGTCTGACTCTCAAGAGTTTGTACTTCATGGAGGACTTTCCATGGACACCAGTTTTACCTCCATCATTAAATTTATGACCTTTCTCCTCCTCCTCTTCAAGTATGAGAGCAAGAGCACACAGTCAGAAGAAGCTATAGTACAGACCTTCCTTTGGTCTGCACACCCACAATGTCTGAGAACATTGAACTGCATCTCTTTATTCACTACTGTCTTTTTGCTATCATAAATGCATGTCTCTTGCAGCACATTTAAGAATTCACTTTCAATCTCATCTGCAGAATTTTGTTTCAAGACCTTGTAAAAGATGATCAATAATGATCTGCAAGCCATTTGCAGCTTAATGACGTCATACTCAGAGGATGGCTTCTTCAAGTATTTACTAGGTAGAGGTGTTTCACTTGTATGGACTGCACCCTTTACAGAATTCTGGGTTTCAGACAATAAGTCAGATATACTATGCTTTGTGGTATGCAGATTATCCACCAGTTTAAACCTGCTGGGGGATATCACAATCAATTGTAGCAGACAACGATATTTTAACAAAGAATGCTTGAAGTTGACTCATGCATTGGAATGATTTAGATGCACATTCTGTATTGTTTCTCACTTAGCAAAGAAAAAAAATAAAAAAAGTAGGAAGATGACAACTGAAAACAACTTGTCTTGAAAGTCCCACATGCACAACCACTTTTTTTTCCTGGAAAAGAAAAAAAAGTCAATTGTTTTAGTTGAGGCAGAATTGATTTAAAATATGTAACTTTCTCTAGAAGAACCCTTTAGTAGACACAACCAGATGCTATTTCATCAGTTTGGTAGGCATGCATTATTCAGGTGAGAACTGCATGTTCAGAGCTACATACATATAGGTGACCAGCACAAATCAGAGCCAAATTCTACCACACCGTATCTTCATAAGCTACTAGTGCCATCTTTAGACAGCTTTTGTCAGCAAATGTGTTAAACTGCATAGAGTTTAAAATCTATTTGGTAAGGTTTTGACTCACTTTTAGCTAGCAAACAGCCATGACTGCTTAGACACTAACAGACTCATTCCATGCCCACTACTGCCTTTTTGCTAGAAGGTGTCATTCTGTTTCCTTTCTAGGTATGTTAAATAAGCCCACACTTCAGTCACTCCAGCTCAGAGCCTAACTCATCAGCACAAACCCTTCTTCATCAGGAGCTTAGGTATGGGTCCCTTTTCCCAAGTGCCATGAGTCACATCTAACAAAAGGACAACTTTTGAGAATTAAATGACTGCTACTAGATTTGGTGGAGCATGTCCAGATTCATGTCTCTCCAATATCAAACCTTAACACTTACCCCTTTCTCTCTCCTCTACCCCATCCACTCACATAATAGTAGGCCATGGTTAAGCCATTCAAACTGGAGAAACATGGGTTTGAT
>NW_008633210.1:35527-38449 GCF_000691845.1 Merops nubicus | reverse complement strand
AAAAGTGGTTTAAACCACCACAGATCCCCAAAGAGTCTGGCTGTAATGACACTAGAGGGAGTCCTGAGGCTACAAGAAAATCTTATTCCTGTGATAACTTCTTAAGTAAATAGTGCCTTATAAACAAAAGTGTTGTTGAAATAGAGCTTCTGAGGAAAATGAAGGAGCCATTCAGTTCAGGTGATATCAAAGAGTATTCAAGATCTAAATTCCAAGTTTTCCAACAGTTCATTAAGCAAGCCAAGTGACTTTTAAAAAGGGAGTTGTTAATAAAGATTTGTTTTTTTCCAAAAAAGAGGAAATCTAAAGTCAGCATTCAAAATGGAGTACAAGAATCTCTTGCTTTATTGTTCTGGCAATTTAAATTAGAGGTGCCCTGTTCTACAAAATCTGTGCTTTTCTTGTGATCCCTCAGTGATGACTTAAGAGGTAGATCATGTAGTCCTGAGCCTTCAGGTTAATGGCAATGGCAGCTGACCACACTCAGCACCTTGAACTTCAGGCTACACATTTGCAACAAAAATGGGTTTCCCAAATGTGCATAGATGCATCCCACAAATTATTCTGGTATGCTGATCCATGCATGTTCCTAACCACTTTAACGATTTTGAATATTGTAAGTATCTGAAATTTGAATGCACCCAGGACTGTCAGTACTTAGTAGCTCAGAATGACAGCTTACCCTGTGCCACTGGAATTTGGAAAACAGCTTGTGCTGTGGGAGATCATAACGGGCAAGCCTAAAGGAAGGCAAGGCTCTCTGTTCTGAATGAATGAGGAGGATGGGATTAGCATTCATGAGGGATCCAAATGCTTCTTTTCTTCCCCTTGTTGGGCCATACTTCAAACCAAGACCTCTTAGCCTGCTTCTAGTATTCACCATACAAGCCCTTCCAGGACATCACAGAATGAGTGAGGAGGTCTTGCTCCTCTCCTGATGTGGAGTGAGCTCTATCAGAGAGCTCTGAGATTGCATTCAAGAACAGGTCATCCAGGAAGCTAAAATCATCCTCATTTTCAGCCAGAGTGGCACAGCGTTAGGGACTCAGCACAGGAGGCTGGAGCTACTACAAGAAGAAAGAGGTTTCACTGCTGAAGGAGAGAGGAAACTGGTGGGATGATACTGGTGGGTATGGCGTCCTTCACCTGCATGGCACTAGAGTGCCTTTGAGAAGAAGCTACTAAGTAGTAGTCCTTACTGGGCTGGTCATGGTGCCAGTCCAATGGTGATCCCCAGTGTAGTAAAGTTACAAGGGCATGAGGAAAATCACAGCCATGTGGGCAGGCCAGATACTGCATTTTCTCCGTGGAACTATCCATGGGATGAAGGCTTGGGCATGCTCCTCCTCATCTGTTTTCCCTGTGGGTGGCAAAGCCCATTACGTCGGCATGTGGTTGTATACATCTCCAGTCAGTTCAGTGAAAGACCTGTTGTCCTCATGCTCATACCTGAACTGCTGTGGCTGCTCAATTATACTAATAAAGGCTGCTCTTTCTGCCGAAGCAATTCAGTTTTAGAAGAGGCATGCCATGAAGAAACACGACTATTACCATGCTGTCGTGTTGTATATTCTGCTTTACTCCCTGTAGGATACATGCTAGCAAAGAAGGATGCTCTCCATGTAGTTACTTCTAGTCACAGATCAACCTCTCATCATTTTTTAGCAACACAATTCCTTCATTTATAGACTACAATAGTGAGTATACTAGCTTGCATATTAAGTGTTATTGAAATCAAACTATGATTATTAAAATAAATGAAGAAAGTGCACTGGACAATGCAGTAGCCTTAGCTTGTACTATTTTTGCTTGTTTGTTCAGTTTCGGTGTGTGGAGATGCATTTCTTCATGCCAGATATTTACTTACAAGAATTTGTGTACAAGAATTTGAACTGCCATGCTGGCCTTAAAAAATGTATTCATTTGCCTCAAGTTCAGTGTTAAATGTTGCGATTTAGTGTCCTCTCTTCTGCAAATCTGTGTGCCAGTCTCAGGTCATTTCTTTCAAGGGAACTGATTTAAAACTCCAACTCCATAAGCTTCCTGACAGAGATAATCTGTCAGGACTGGGAGTCTTGAAGAAGATATTCACCCCTGTCTGCCAAAGCAAAACAACTGTCAGCCAGCCAAAGCCCAGCAAAGGAAAAACGGAAACACAACTACAGCAAAACTATGCAAGTTATCTTAGTGCAGGGAGGAGACTAGAATTTGGCTTTTGTACAGGTCAAAGGAGGCAGAGAAACTTAACTGGACGATGCTGAAGAAAATGGTATCATGCCTGTGGCTTCAGTGCACTGAAAGAGAAAAGCAGTTCCCCAGAGAAGGCTTCCGTTCCAAGGCAGTGGCATGTGGTCTCCCTCAAGGCATTTGCAGAATCTAAGTTATGAGGTTTTAGTGAAAAATACCATCTCATTCCATGACATGGCTGATTTAGAGACAGTATAGGGACCAGATACTGCAGCAGCAGATTTACGGGCAATGTATGTCAGAATGCTGAATGACAGTACTGAAATAGAAAGAAAACCTTTCATACGGTTTTGAGTCTTGCTCACTTTTGAGCAGTTTTGCTCAGTTTTGAGTCTTGGTGCACTTTGCTTCACTAATATATGCAATTTTCGTAATCCTGTGTGGGTTCAGCGGGATCAGCTACTCCTGCTGATCAGTAACTTCATGATTATTGTTTGAACTGGGTTGGCTTTGGTTAGGTACTTATTCTCTAGGAAAATCATTTACATTCATCCAAGTCAGTCTGTTTTGCTCGTTTGTGTAATACACCTTTCTTCACCAAGTGAATCCTGGATTAGTGAGAACTGTCCTCAGCATCATTGTTATTGTTCTGGGTGAGCATCTGGTGCTTTTTCATGTGCTGCCTAGAACATCGCTAGAAGTGAGTGATGTCTTTACAGCCCTCCTGCTATGATA
>NW_008633210.1:26329-35504 GCF_000691845.1 Merops nubicus | reverse complement strand
ATTAAAAAGCACATTTACAAATGCTTTTTGTATGGCTTTGATTTTGACATTATTTATCAAATTGCAGCTGTACTAAGTTCATACTTTTGCTATGCAGAAAGCTGCCTCTTCCTCTAAATTAATAACCTCTGTTGAAAGTCACTTCTGCATCTGAATTGGAATCCATCAATCTTACATGGGTGCTGCTGTGCTTTCTAAATTATCTCTGGCTCATGCTAGCTATTTGCACAGGCTTCACGATTTTGTCTGTTTTGCTCTTACTAAAGCACTTGCATTAGAAGTAATGAGAGCTTCTCTTTTTTCTTTTGGCATTGGGCATAGAATAATGTTGCCTGCATGTGCGTAATAATGTAGGATGGAAGGGACCACCTGAATCATTTAATTTCCCCTCCTGGCCACTGCAGACATTGCTTCATGTAATTGTCACTGTTATTTATTTATTGAACTCTACCTTAAACACTCAGATGGCTTGGTCTCATCCCTGTCCTGTACCTGATTGCACCTATGCAAAAGTGCCCCTGAATGTGATTATTCTAATGGTTTAGAAACTTCTGATTTTCAGCCCTAGTTCTTTACAGGCAGCCTTTGGCATTTGTGCCAACACTATGTTTTAATCTAAACAGTTGCCAAAGCCTTGGTGCTGAGCTTTTTCCTCAACTTATTTGCAGATGGCAGTCATTTTCCACTCAGCCCTGACTCACCTATCAAGCCACTTCTCACAAGTTAGATTCTTAATACCCTCACAATTCCTTTCAGCCTTCTCTGTCTCTCTTTCTGGTTTGAAAACATCTTTCAGAAACACAGGTGACGGGAATAGTATGCAGGCATCCAGACCTGGTTGCAGAAAGGCCTTGTCTCAGGCCTTCCCCTTTTCCTTCAAAAGGACTGTCTCTGCTTTAGTCTGTGGACCAGTTTGTCAAATCCAGGAAAGACACATTGACCTCACACCTGGCAAAGGAGGGGACAACTGCAACAGCTGGCACATGAGATGTCCATCATCATGCTGCTTTCCAGAGGCCCCAGCTTTCTCTCAATGTGCTGGCTGATAGTGACCTCTCCGTGGTGGCTCAGACCAATAGGAACTGCTGGACTGCTGCCTATGCTTCCCTGTGCCAGATGCGTGGAGCCTTGTGCCACAGCAAGATTTACTACACTTCTCACAGCAACTTGGAGCCTGTGTAGTACACCGTGCATGATGTCCACTACTGTGGCTCGTTATTCCTTAGAATTTGGACATTTTTTATTTTGCACACACCATTTAGAGGCTGTGTTTTTCTCTTATCTAAACAAATTACCTCATTGGAACTTTTTCTTGAGAACTCACCACCAGTTCTCTGTTGTTTCATCATTATCATTTATTTGTCTGGGGTAACAGAAGTTTTGCACTTTTCACTGTGCAAACAGTTTAGAAACAAACACTGCCCAATGGGATAGAAAATGGGTCTGATGGATAGTGAAGAAAGGGTGAAATGGTAAAATGAGCCAGGGTGTGGTTGGCTGGGCTGCAAAAGAGACATGGTGTAGAACTGCCTCTATGTTTTGAATACTTTGGCGATACGTTAGTGTAATGGTTAATAGGGTTAGTCTTCTATATATTGTGGAGGTTTTGCTACAGAATGGCAAAAGGCTGTCTGAAGGCTGGTCTGTTGGTTTAGTGCTGAGGTGCTTGGGAGCATGATATTTAGTAAAATGAACTGGGAAAGTACAGGAAGGATTCTGAGTGAAGAGAACATCAAAAAGACCACCAAAGCTAGTGTCCTTGATGTCACAAACTCAGTGATGTCTGGCCTTGAACGGAAAGGCAAATAGTGCTAACCTAAAGGCCTGCTAACACCAACAAAAGTGTTTGCATTGAGCTTGACAGGGCTGGGATTTAATTTAAAAAAAAAAAAAAAAAAAGAGTTTTAATCTAGTACACATAGAAGCATTGAGACATGGCAGGTCTGAAGGTGACATGGTCCCCGATAAAAGCCGATTCCTCATGGCTACAATTTTTGCACGCTGGAGGGGCAAAGCCTTACATAGCTTCAGTTTTTGTTGCTCTGTGGTTTTGTTGTTCAGCCAGTTTTCCCACTGTTTCCCAGCCAGGACTGTTCCTTCCACAAAGAAGAGCCAGACTGTTTTAATTTGTACTCCATTAATTTCCTTATGAAGGAAGGTGTTGATATGAAAAGGTACCTCTTAACACTTCAGGCATGTTTTGACTCATCCTGTCTGGCTGAAGCCCTCAGTGCCCTAATAAACCCAGTGTGAACACTTTGTTCTGGTGTGTGGTATTTCAGCCCTGAGATTACATTTTGGAAGCAGCCTGGATATTGAATCCCACGTCACTGTCCAGACCAACGGAACTGGAGCCAGTTCAGTCTGCACTGTTACTACTGAGGAATGTTTCAGTGTCCTTGTGGGAGCTGGGAGAGAGAAAGACATACTCTGAAGCTAATATGAGCTACAGAATTCCTGATCTGTAAATGGTGCCAATGATACCTACTCCATTTTGTGGAATGTCTTTACTGGTCCAGGTAGTTTGCCTGTAGGTTACTATATGGGAGGTGCCTGACTCTTAACCCGTTTCCCACCTTGTGTGTAAGCAGTCCATAAACCAAACCATAGCCCACTCACTGGCAGTGCACATAGTGCTGTGTTTCACTGCACATCTGCCAAGGCACCCTCAGATAGGGGCTCCAATGTCAGGAATGCTGCCAGTCCATGCTTTTTTCATAGAATCATAGAACCATAGAGAGGTTTGGGATGGAAGGGACCTTAGCAATGATCTTGTTCCAACTCCCCTTGTAAGGGCAGGGACAAAGTCAGGCTTTGGTCTGCAATGACAGGGAAGAGAGGTCTCAGTTCACAACTTGAATTCTGGTTTTCATAGAATCATAGATTATTTTGCATTGGAAGGGACCTTAAAGATCACATAGTTCCAACCTCCCTGCCAGAAGCAGGGGCCCCTTCCACTAGACCAGGTTACTCAAAGCCCCATCCAGCCTGGCCTTGAACACTTCCAGGGAAGGGTCATCCACAACTTTTCTAGGCAACCTGTTCCAGTGTCTCACCACCATCTCAGTGAAGAATTTCTTTCTATTATCTAATCTATATGTAGGCTCTTTCAGTTTGAAACCATTGCCTTTCATCCTATCACTACACTCCCTGACAAAGCGTCCCTCTACATATTTCCTGTGGCCCCTCTTTAAGTACTGGAAGACTGCCATAAGGTGTTCCCGGAGCCTTCTAATCTCCAAACTGAACAACCCCGACTCTTTCAGCCTGTCCCCATTACAGAGATGCTCCAGCTCCCTGGCCAACTTCATGGCCTTCCTCTAGACCCACTCAAGCAGGTCCATGTCTTTCTTATGCTGGGAAGTCCAGAGCTGAATGCAGTACTCCAGTTTTCCAACTCTCTGACCATGTACTACTCCTATGTATTTTTTAGACTGAGCACTGATAAACCTTGCTGTTACTTAGCGAGGAGAATTCAGTACAAAAGCCACAGATAGCAACAAGATCATCTCAGAGCCATCAAGCTTCTCCCCTGACAGCTCGTGTTCATGAATGACAGCTTGTAAAACAAGAAATTGGTGTTCAGGCCCTGACCAATCACAAGTGATGGTACCGCTCATCTGCAGTGTCTTTAAGCTAAAAATCTCCATTAAATGTTGTGAAAGCTAGTTCCTCCTGCCAGCCTTTACCCACCATCTCAGATCTACATAGTGCTAGTGTTCTTCAGCTGGTGCTTCGGTGTGTTGCTGGGATGGGAATCATTTTTCTCTTCAGCAGTTTAAGAATGACAGCTGTCATCTGAGCAGGCTTTCCCCAGGCTTTCCCCAGTCTGGCAGTAGCACTATCAGCACTAGTAAAACTTGTACTCTTGTTTGAGACCAGGTCTTTAAATCTGCAGTGGCACTCCGAGCACTAGGTTTGGTCCCTCTAGCCAGGGCAGTCTAGTGATATGGTGGTTGAAAACTGGAAAAGCATCTGGGCTTGGAGACCCACCTTCACCAGGCCAGGTATATGCTAGTATTTCTTCACAAATTACATCCAGGCTGCCCCAGGCTACTTTAAAGATATGTCCACTCCCTGAGGCAGTTTCAAAACAGAAGTTCTTCACAGCAACATCACTGGAGTCCAAAGCAAGCAGAGATGAGTTGCTGCAAAAGAGGGAGCTTGGGTGCTGAGGTGTGACCCCTGTCAGGAAGACCTGGAAAGGACCGTGGAGAATGGGTGAAAAATAGAGAGAAAGGAATGTTGAGAGGTAAGGAAAATTTAAAAAAAAAAGAAAAAAAAAGGAAGATAGAGCAAAAGGGAAATTGTCTTCCTTGCGTGTACTTGCCTTGCTATCTGCCCAGTAGGTGGTAGGTAGCCATATGTGTCTCTGTGTCTGGGAGAAAGATACCAGGAAGAAGAGTAAATATCCTAATCAATTAGTGAAGAGGTTTCACCAACCATTTATTCTTATACTCTGTCAGCATTTTCAGGGGAGTCCAGAGAATTTATAATTATTTCATAGGCAGCCTCCCAAGCATCAAGTCACAGTCTGTTCCCCTTCGAAAGAGGGGAGCTTTTCTCCCTCTTTTCTTATGCTCACAATCAAGTGTGATTTTTCAAGGCTCTAAGTTTATATCCTTTGCACTTAAGAACAATACTTTTTGTTGTTACGTACTCTGTCCATGCTTCTTCTGCAAACACTTTAGCTTTTAAGCACAACATGTCTGGTTTATTTTGGCTTCCTTACTCTTTTTACCCAGCATATGAGGAAAGTAAACATGCACCTCCATTGCACTCTGCTTAGCAATGTATTCACAGCATGCTGATCTGTCCCATTTTCTGGAGACACCCCTGCATCTCCTGGCAGGGTTTATCTTGTGCTGCCAGTGAGAACTTTTGAGGTAGACATTGACCAAAACACCCTAAAACTAAAAAAAATTTTGTCTTCTCAGTTATCATCCCAATTTTCTCATTAACAGTGGCAGAGGCCAGACAAATCTAATACCACTTCTTTGATGAGATCTTAGGCCTAGCTACTTCTGTGGGTGTTTCCTGAGGAATATGCTGCCTGCAGAGAGCCCATCTCCGTCCTGACTCTTACTGATGTGGCACCACTAAATGTGGTTGAACCCCAGTGTCTGAAGACTGCTGACAATGAGGGCAGCATCAGGCCTGCCCGATGGTGTGCATTTTACACATCTCTGTATTTTTTTCCAGCCCACTTCTGATTGTACTTCAGGGATGTAAAATGGATGCTTATAAAATAGAGTGCTTGATAGATCAAGTGAGATTTTTTTGTAGTTCTTGAAGAGTGTAGAATTTTGAAATAAAACAATTGGTTTTGCCTTCCTTTGTGCAAATGTGTTTTTTCATATTAAAAAAAAACATAATTAGTCATTTGATAGGTGACATTTGAACACTGTTAAGTTGCAGATAGTAATTTTTCCCTTAAATACAGTGTGGAGGCTTTTTTTTTTTTTTTAAGTAAGCCACAGCTTTCAGCCATGTGATCCAATGAAAATAATTAGAAGTAGGAAAGGCATTCCCTATGGATCTTAGTGATCCAGGTCTCTTTGACTACACAAGTACCTGCTGCTGGACTGCCAGAATCCATCTATTGTAAAAATGTCCTTAACATTTGGGTTTACTCACAGAGGTAGTTTTAATCCTCCACCTGACAGTCAGTTGGGGAGTTTACTGCTATGGGCAGCTTCAGAGCTGTATTTTGCAACTGCTCAAAATTCTCTGAATAGAGCATATCTTCAGAAATGGACCCACTGAGAGCATTACTTTTCATTATATATTATCTTCTTTATAGGACATTCTCCCATCTGTGCAGCAGTCCTCATGAGGGAAGTAATAACAAGGGGAGAAGTTTACTTCTCCTGTTATTCTCTCCTTGGAGGCTTTTGGTGTGCAGTGTGTGTGTGGCTGAGCTCCCCAACCTCCAGCAGAAAGAAGAATTTCCTTCTTGCTTCCAGTTCTTTTCCCTGGAAGTGCTGAGCATTCAATTCCCAGACAAACTGCTTCATGGCTCGTTGTTTTCAAACACCAGGTAGCCTGTTCACCTGCCTGAAAATGGAGTTTGGACTTGTGCAAATCTTAACCAATGGGCTTAGCGTCTTGTCTTTGTCTAGAAATTTAGTAACACACAATTGCTGCTGTGTTGGATGATCAGACTAAACAGTGATGTTATTTTGACTGTTTAACACTTCCCTCACTGTGTTAATTTTCAGTGGAAAGACTTTCATCAGAGGGTCAACATTTGCCAAAATAACCACGAAGTCACCAGTTATTTCTATTTGTGAAATTGGAGAGTAACTGTGGAATCTTGCATATTCTGGCTAGTGAGTATTGGCACACGCCAGCACTGGTGTGACAGATACCACAGCCATACCAAGTGAAGAAAACTTGTGAAGTGTGAAAGGAGATGCTTTGGAGACCGCTGAGACTTATGAATGAATGTCCATTACTTAACCACTGGAATATATACACTGCAGTGATTTGCTTTTCCACGGAGAGCTTGTGAAAACTTATATCAGACTAACTGGGCCTCAAGTCCAGCTGAGATAGAAATTACCTCAGTGCTGCTTCAGTGCATGCAGCGATGCTGGTTTACACCCATCTGTGCATCTGAGTTTTGGTTGGTGCTTGAAACCATGGTGAGAAAAGTATATTCCAGTGAGCTAACTGAATAGCATGGCATCCTGCGGTGCAATTCTTTTTTTTTTTCTACTAGTGCTATATCATATTATAGAGACTTTCTATAGAAGAAAGAAGAAAAAGACTGTTTTTCACTTTCTCTTCATCAAACAACAGCAAGAGTAATATGAGAACGATACGGAAATATGGATACAATTTTTTTATTAGTAGCTTTTACAAACTTGCATTTACTGAGATGTGGACAGAGCAAGTTGGTATGTTTATTTATCTGCAATTATTTTTGTAAATTCCAGTAAATGCTACATACTGTTCTTGTCAAAAGGTCAAAACCTTAGAATATTATATAGCATTCATTTTGCAGTGTCAGTGTGATTTATTCCTGATTTTTCTGATGACTCATTCCCTCTTCTCATCTTAGTTTCTCCACATGTAAACTGGAACGTATATGGAGTCCCTTTCTAATTCTCAGGGCTGTTTTGGTACCTAGGTAAAGTTTACTAGGTGTTTTAAGTAATTCCTAGGAAGGATGCAAGGCAGTCACTTTGTTCTTGCAAAAAAGGGGGAAAAATGCTTAGACTAAAATTATCTGTTATCTTTCTTTATTAACGATTTTCTGAAAGCAGTGAGAACAACCAAAAAGCAGTTAATGCTCAAGTATTTGTTTCTTAGTCATATGCTTGTAGAACAATGTGAATGATTAAATTTTTCAATTAAGGGGCAAAAGAAAATGGGGAGAAATCTTTTGAGTCTACCTTGGACAAAGATGTGATGAAATGAAATATTTATTAGATACATTAAAAAAAAAAGATTTCATTTTCAGCAATGCTGGGAAGCAAGTGCAGTGAAATGAGTTTGCTTGGTTATAAACACGTGGTTGTTGAAGTGTTTCTCCTAAATATACAAGCAGATGACTTTGCCCACTCTATCACAACAGCCTGATTTCTTCAGGAAGGAGGTGCATCTTCAAAACTTTTCTACTTGCGTTTAGCTAAGCTTAACTTTAATCATGTCTTTCATCTTTGATTGTTAATCTTAACAAATAATCAACTGAAAGAATACTTTTAAGAACTCATAAGCCAAAAATAACTCTAGTGCCAACACCATATCCCCTTCCCATCCAGCTCTGACAAGTATTTCCCTTCCTCTCTTTCTCCTCTTATCTAGTCATGTCCTCGAACAGGACCAGAGATTGGGGTCTGAAAGTATACAGGAAGGCAGCTGGAGAGAGGGGAGGTAAAAGCATCTTAGGTGTGGAGAGGACAGAGGTGTTTTCTCTCATTCCTTGTATACTTTCTAAGCATCCTGCCTGCGTTAGAGGGAAAAGGCACCTTATCTGCCAACCAGGTTTAATGTCTTTTAAACTGATGTCCTTTTCCTAATCCCGTATTTGGAAAATTGGAAAGCCAGCTGACAGTCCTGAAGTGTCATTTCAAAAGAATATTTGAAATGGTTTAGTTAGAAACTTTTCTAAATTACAGATCTTGAATTTTCTAAAAATAAATACATTCTTTCCTTTTTTTTCACTCAGAAACTTTATGGGATCAACCTGAATGGTACCCGTCACTCCATCCAGCCCCAGCAGTGTCTTTTTTTAACAAACTCAATGTCTGCAGACTTCTATAGTGCTTTGTCCGATCTATAATGTCATCTGCAACCTGCCAGCCACCAACTTACGTCTTGATAAACAGTGTTTTTCTTTCCATGTGAGGTGGGTTTTGTTCTTGTTTATACCCAGCGGTATAGAACAGCTCCTATTGTCCATTGTTGCCTTATGTACTTTCAGAAAACCTGTTTGTTTCTGGCAGCCTTCTCTTCAAGGCATGTGATTCGGAACACAGATAAAAGCACAAGCATCTGTTAGGATGATTGGCATTATCCAGACAACATTGTAGAATTGTCTGCTTAGGATGGCAGGCAGGCATGGCCAAGCAAAATTAACAGTAGCTTCCATTTGCAGTGGGTATGATAAGGCATATACTTTAATTCAAGGAGGCTGTGCAAAGCTGGCTGCTTAATTTCCTGTGCTTCCTATGCATGACAGTTCTGCACATGCTTTTTCAGCAGGAGCTGGCACTTACATAGGTGCTAAGCTCCACAATACTTTTGACAATAATAGTATAGTTAAAGATAAAAAAAATACAGTTCTTCAAAAATTAGTTTGTTCTTGGGAGATTCAGGGAATGTTTGAAAACCTGGAAGCTGGTACTTGACAGGATTCAAGTGCTGATGCCTTATTTCAGTCCTGAGTGATGGAGGAATGTCTCCCCAGTCACTGGTGCTATTTCAGGCAACACTAAGAAAATTCTTGATGTTTTCTTTTTCAAGCTTTGACCTGATCTGACCTTGCTTAACTTTAAAATCTGACAAGCATAGCCTGGAATTATTTTTCTGTAGCTAAGGGTTGAATGCATATTTAAATGCTTTAGGCCTTCTGCTACCAACATTATTTCTGTTCAAAAGACATATTGTTCTGATTGGCTTTTACATAGCTGATTTTGCCTTGGCATCCCTAAAAAAATATTTCTGT
>NW_008633210.1:0-26316 GCF_000691845.1 Merops nubicus | reverse complement strand
CTGAAAACTGACATCCTATGGGGTTCTTTTAATATTTCTCACTAAAATATATTTTTAATAAGGAACTAAGAAGCTTCAGTGGTATCTGTTTTAATTCACCACCGTTTCTGCAGTGATGCTTTCTTATCATCACTCCTGATTTGTTGGCTAGATTAAACAACTTAACCTTCCTGAAAGAGACCAGCTCTTACTATTCCTTCCATTCTCTCATGCCCTAGAGTTTTATCTTCAGTCTTGTAATGCAAAAAATGCAAGAAATCCTTTCGAGATGCATTCAGCAAATTCGAATGTCAAATTCCATAAGCATCAGGAAGCAGAAATAGCCGTTGAGAGTCTTGGGCAAGACCCCAGTCCCCAGCACTTTCGTAAAACGGTCGAAGTGGGATGACGGGCATGCAAACCAGGGAAGGACTCTCTCCCATCACTGATGTTTCTCCATGGGGCTGCACAGAGATATCAGGTTGATACTTTGATAGATTGCAATCTGTTTTCAGCAGCTGACCCAGACATAGCATCATCATTTCCTGATTATATTGATATGTGTTTCTATTATTTGCTTATTTTGCGCCTTGAGAAACAATTCCTTTTTGTTGTTAAACTGTAAACAGCGTTGCAAGGCCTCATATTAAATCATAATTATTTACCGTGCTGTTCACGCACCTTTGTCCCTGGGGAATGTGGTGACGTGAATTTACAGGAAGATAGGGGTATTTCTCACCAACAGTTTCCTGTTATTGATATGCTTTTGTTTAGTTGTGATCTTTTTTTTTACCCTTTCAGGTTCTCAGGGGAAAAATAAACAGGCACATGACATTAATCACTGTCTTCGGGTATCGTATTAGAGGCCTCGCAAATCCTTTCAGTGTGGAATTGTGGACTGTATTTAGATCTTTCAAAAACACCAATGACAGGTTATTGTTTCTTAGCACTTACTCTACTATTCTGATAAATGATTCCAATAATTCCTCAAATTCTTTTGTAAACATGTTCCCTTTTAGAAGCCAAAAGGGTTCAAAAGTTTATGAAGACAATCTTGAACAGTTTGTCTTTGTGTGTGTATATTTGCATAATGGGGCTAACTTTCTGTTTGAGAGAAAACACAGATCACATGGAGATACACAGGTAATGCAAAAATCCAGTCCTTTCAGCAAACAGTAGCAAACATGGGCAGAAATGTTTTCATCCAGATGGTTTGCCAACTACTTTATAAATAAATGAAGCCCATATTCTTTCTGCGAAAAGGTGGTATATAAATTGTATTTACTGGTGCCCCAAAAGCCACTGGTGTAACTACCAGGGTCGTTATGTAACACATCTAGCACATTAATCTTAAACCTTTTTTTTCAGTGGTTTTGGCTATCTTCCTTTTATTTCTGTCTCTGTGGATATGTGGTACTCCCCTAGCCAGTGACCTTTGCAGGATATCTTGATTTTGCAATAAGAAGCTGCAGCAGAACAACCAAGAAATTTAATGTCAAAACAGATTTTGGGAGGTTTAGATTTTATTCTTCCAAGGCATTGTAGAAATATTGTGGTAAAAGGCAAAATGACAGTGTGTCCCAGAGTACCCACAGCAGGAAGACCACCAAGGGATAGATCTGTTGGCTAAAACAAACCATTAAAGAAAGCTGCTCAGGTCCATTACGAGATTCTCAGGGTTTAATATTTTTGTTTCATGTACTGTTAAGTAGCATCTTTCTTAGACACTGTTATAAGATTTAGAGAAAAATCTCAGTCAAACCTACATGGCCACATCTTATTCATGACTGTGTATTTGTTGTATTTGATGTTTAGTGCTCTGCTTTGAGTGTGTGACACCATTGCTTTCCTACACTGCTGCTGCTAGCACCAAGGACTACAACTAACAGGCCAAAAAAAGTTGTATGTATGTGTTATCATATGTATAAAAATCCATGTTATATAACTTCATGCAAAGGTTTTTAATTGCCTTCTCTTCTTCTTTTGGAGTATTTAGCTTCTGGGTAACGTATATATTTGATATGAATTCTTGAAATATTCAACTGTTCTCTTTCTGTGCAATCCATGTGTTCTGAAAGACTATAAAAGTTTCTCTATGGCCACGCACAGTCCTGCTCCCATGGGATTTCCGTGAATGTGTCCTCATCTGTAAGCTCAGCCAAGTGAGATCTGTCCATTTTTCAGATAAGAAAATTCTAAGAAATCTTAAGTTATTAGGTTGTTCTAGTTGTGATGTTTCATCCCCTGGAATTCCAGGCCTTGAAAGCAATTTGTTGGTTCCATTACTGAATCAAATATATTTCCTCCCAACAGCATCAGTTTAAGATTTCACAACCTAAACAGAATGGCTTTTTCTTTTTGGAAATCCCGTGGGAAAAAAAGAAGCAAAACGACCACAGATGTTTTATTAAGCAGACCGTAACAAAGCTTCCTATCTGATTTTGTTCCCTGAACATATTCATTCCTCAGACCATAAAAGTGTGCATTCCCCCCAGCGAAGATCTTCCTGCTCCATGTGAAACTCAAACTAACAGATGAAGTCCCCAGCACACCAGCAAGCTCACCTCCCACACCCTGATATCACCCTTGCAGACTTTGGATGCTGGGTTCTCTCCCAGCACATAGCCCTCCAGGTCAGGTCTTCTTTTACTTTTTTTCTCAACAAGCTACCTTTTTAACAATGTCTGTTTGGATGTCAGCTTTGAGTTGTGAATCCATGTACTGTGCCCAGGCTAGGCTTGGCAGTTGGGTGGTCTGAACGAAATTGTGGCTTAATATTTCATTCATACAGCTGGTGTATCCTTTCACCTGCCACCAGAGCCAACTGACCTGGCGAAGATGGACTCAGTTAAAATGTTTTAAAAATGAATGAAATGCCTAAATCCCTTGTCATATCCGCAGTTACTCACCCTCTAAACGTGCAGAGTTTTAACACAGTTCTTCCTTCCTCGGTAAGGGTTTTAAGATAGGGATCTGAATCTTCTATTTAAGTACCAGAGAGAATGGAAGGAAGTCAGAATTACATTTCATCCAAGACATTTCAGGCTCTTCATTCCTTCTGGTTTGATGTTTGGGATCAGTCCTCAGTAGAGGGGAAGAGAAGTCTTCTGTAGTTTCTCTGAGTCCTTAAGCATTTTGTTGTTCCTGTTCTTCTGTATTTCTTGCTCTCTGCTAACCACCTCAGAAACCATTTCCACCAAGATGGTAAGACTAGGTTGTACACTGTTATATCCCTCTGCAGCCTTGCTTAGGCTTTTGGTATCTCGCCTGAGAATTTTTATTTCCTCATGCCACTGTAAAAAGTTAGTTCTGTGGATGTTAAGTGCCTCTGAAGAGCAGAAATTTCAATCATGATCATTACAGAATCATGGCGCCAAATCAGGATGCCTTTCCCTCTGTATGAATGCTCAAAATTTTGTTGATTTTATGTTAGACTAATTGATTGCTTTCATATTTGTCACACTTAGGAGGACAAATGTTTAAGACAACAAATGAAGGACAGATGTTCAGAGGTCAATGTAAGACAAAAACACTTATTCACAAATGCTGCCCCTTTTTCAGAAATACTCAAGTTCTAGAAAACTGTACTTTCCTGAAAGCTCACAAGTCTCTCTGTTTCCACAGTTCAGTATCTTGTTAACAGGATTAATTTCACCCAGGATGTGCACTTATCTATTAAATCAGCAGATAGCTTACATATTGCTCTTCTTCTCTAAAGAAAACTCTGTAATGCTCTTATTACTTCCTGCTGGTTGAATAACACTAAAAAAGCCTTGATTTTCTTGGCACTGCACCTCAGCTTTGCATGCGATTTAACTGGTCAGGCAGGTGAACTAGGTGATCTTTGTGGTTCCCTTCCAACAGAAATTTTGTATTCTATTCTATTCTATTCTATTCTATTCTATTCTATTCTATTCTATTGACTTCCATTCACCAACTGCAGGGTAATGTACTCCCTGGATGAGTTCAGGCACTGTGTTATTTTCATTATTTCAGTTCACTATGTCTGATCTCTGTACAGCTATAAATGCTATTTTAACCCAGGGGCCAGAAAAATCCTACAGTATTTATCTCAGGTGAAAGCATATTGTAGTATTCACCTGACAATTCAGACAACTGCCATGCAGAAACCCATTGCTGATCTATTTTCCCTATTTCCCCTATATAATCTGTAGAGAAAAGTAAAGTGTTTGAGTGAGTTTCTCTCACCCTCTAGAGGATATTGAAAGAAGGTCAGATGACTATGTGCATTTGTTGCAACTGACCTGGGTTTAGGGGCGTAGAGGTTTAGCAGGTAAGCAAATAACGCTGCAGCTGCAGCTATATGGTTTAAGCATGGAACTGTGGGAACACTTTAAGCACAGAAATTGTGGGAGGGATGGTTGGAAAGGACACCTAGAGAGTTTGAGTCAAACCTGCCCCTCCAAGCAAGACTCACCATCACTGGACTGGGTCAGACGTAGCTTTGCGTAGCCCGGTGTAGCCTGGGACTAACTAACACAGTCTCTTGGTCTCTGAAGCAGGTCTCCACCTAGTGTGATAAGCCTCACTCAGAACCCTAGCACTGCACAAGCATCTCCTTCTCGCCTTGGCAGACTTTCATCATTACTGAGGTTTTGGGCATTGTGTGAGTGTGATTTGGCCACAAACTCAAGCACTCAGAGGTACCCAGCACACAACAGACACTGCAAATGGAGTGAGCTCTCTGCAAATTTTCTCCAAGTTGTGAAATGGATACTCCTGGGGCTCAGTCACAGTTAGAAGGAATGGCAGATATATATATTTTGCCTTTGGGATTCAGGGTGCAAACAGCAGATCAGTCTGAGGTGGGCTTGTGCACTGTCTTAGATTCCTAAATAAGATCTCACTTTTGCAATTAAAAAGCATATTGTCTACCTGAGAGGTCAGTTTCACAGGTGGGATTTTAGGGTGCAAACGCCCATGGGTGAAATGTGCGGCCCTCTTATCTGCTGTTTTGTTTGCAAACAGAGAGCAGTGTCCATTAATATGTAAATCTGACTGATTTGAAGGTAAATGTAGGCTGAAGTTGGACCTGAAAGTCCCAGTGGAAGCTCCAGAGTTACAGTCTTGCTAGCCAAGGCTCTCAAAGCTATTGGCAAATATTGCTGTGGAGACAGCCTGGTCTCACAGAGGCACTGCTCAAACCCAGCACAGAAAGAGGAAAAGCAAATATAAAATAACTCCACTCTATTTAAGAATTCCAGTGGTAACATCACAGTCCCCCCCCAAAAAGCCCCCAAGAAACCTGGCTGGCTTGAATGTTAAGTCCAGCATTTCCAAAAGGCTGTTGTTTTAGACGAGGAAGGGTAACAGAGGTCTATTTGAGTACAGATCCTGAAGACATTTCAGCTGTGTTGCTGTCCTCTGCTGACTTACTTGACTAGTGAGAGCTGTGTCAAAGCAATCAGGAGACTGACACAGAAATGGGAGTGTTTGAGTGCAGACACCTTCTCCCTTTATTCCAGAGGTGTTTACAGTGTCCCATGCCTGTGAAATGTAGAGCACTCCCAGTTCATGCAAGGAAATTTCCACGTACTTTTGAAGTTGCACAGTTGACTAAAGCTTAAAATATTACTCATATGCCTGAATTTAAGCACAGCAGTCCAAAAGTTGATCCCACTGGGGAACTAAGCTCCCAGCCATTGAGGTCTACCACAGAGAGTACATTTTAAAACATAAAACCCTACAATATTTTCTCTTGCAAAATATTTATTCTTACTTCTCCTAAGCTTTCTTTTTCCTCCAACATTTTTCAGATATTAGTGCCAATGTAATTTTACAATGATTTTGGCTCAAAGAACAATATATTAAACTCTTCCTTTCCACACAAAACAAACAAATGAAAAGAGAAATAGAAAATACATTATCTGGTTTCTTTTTTTTTTTTCTCCCCAGAAGTAAATAGTTACCCATTGTTATGACTAACCACAAATCACTCATGAATGTTACTAACAACATTCCAGGGAAAATAAACAATATGGATACCACTAAATAGTTTTCAGTTAAATCAGAAAAACAACTTAATATGTTATCATAGCAATAGGCAATGCTTTTTATATATATAGAACTTTATTTTAAAGGACAAACTTCCCTTATAGTGAATTATGGCATGATACAAAGATGTATGGTTTGTTTTTTTTTTCCTCTGGATTTCACATCAAATTCAGCAAGCCACAATTGAAAAAAATGCTCAACAGCATCCAAACATGAAGTGTTCCCAGAGCACTTTGCTGATGCTTTTAAGAAAAAATAACATAATAATTCCTCAAAATGTTCAGGTTTCATCACTTGTAGATTTGTCATTTGATCCCACCTGCTTTCTTCCATTGCACTTTCCACTCCCCAGATTCCATCCAGTAAAAATCCTGTTTAAATAGGAGATTTAAACCAGCATGAGCTAAGCAACGTATTTTCAGTCAAGGTGGTGGAATATAAGTACAAGGCCCAGAAAGTTTACACAGGTAGAGAAGTTATTTCATTCTTAATGACATGAAGGAAGCAGAGCGCTTGGCTCTTGCCCTTGGAAATGAAGTTCTTTGGTGTTTTGATTTTAAAAAATTGCCACCGCACAGTGGGCTAGTGCATCATGCTAATGTTGGCTGTGAGCCTGAAGAAAATTGCCAACAAAAGCCTTAGTGGGTATGCAGCTATTCCAGAAAAAAAGATTCTCCTATCAGCGGAGCTTGTTCCACTCTGACATGGTTTGAGCATTGCCAACAAAAGTACTCTCCTCCTCAGGTGAAGAGATGTTGCCAGTATTGCTAAAACAGAAGGCCTTTGACATGCAGACAGCTCAGCAGTGCAGATGCAGCATGCAATGCCAGAGCTGCAGTGCTGGTGGGTGAGCTCTGGGGGATGCACATGGCTCAGCCAGACCCCCAGTGCCTGTTCTGTCCAAAGAGATGGTTTCAGATTGGCAGCAAGAGGAACAGACTTCAGAAGGACTCAATTCTCAGCTCCCTGCCAGCCTGCTTCCACAGGTCCTCAATGCTCACAACAGCACTGTTTGTTATGTTCATGTCACCTTGAAGAGGTGGCATCTCCACCCCAGGAAGGGCCATAATTGCAGGTTGACATTGCAGGTCTGGAAGGTAACCTCTGCACACACCACGTAGCTCCAGCCAAAACATATTCAAGAGGGCTAGGTATGAGATGCAAGAGGGGAGACTAGACAGGGTTTGGGAAGCATGTGGTGCGAGGCAAGCAGCATCTCTGGGAGGTGCGAGGCAAGGCCAAGGAGAGGACCAAAGCACCAGCAGAGCTGGCACAGCTTGGGGAATGAAAGGCAAAAGGAAATCAGGGTGGAGGGAAGTAATGTGACAGATACCTGGCCAGGGCACAACATCATAGGCAAAGATGAGCCACTTCTCCCCAGTAAGCATTGTTTGGTGTAGCTTTGTAGTTTTCTTTTTCCTTTTGATTTTTATGTTTCCTTGGGTTTTTTCCTCCCCAGAATTTTGAGTGTGGGTATGAATTAAATGGCAATGCCTCTTCTCCCAAACTCAGAAATACTCTACAGGATTTGGGATTTATACTTCAACCTACAAGGCACAAAGAGAGTTCTTTTCCCAAAACGATGTTACAAACCAACCAGTGAATAAAAATCTCAAGCATGAGGAGATCTGCTGTTCAGTTGGTAATGAGTATCTGAGTTTAAACAAGGTTCCTGGCTTTTTTAAAAATGTATGTTATTAGTAATCAACTGTTTCTTAAACATAACTTTTAACTGAATCATTTCTTTCAAACAAGAACACATCATCCTGTGGCTGACAAAAACATTTGAAAGTGCTAAATGTGCAAATCAGAAAGAGTAATATTTATTTTCATGAAGGCATGATAGCAAGGAAAAGATTCTGGAGACATTTTCAGCTGCTGCTTGGAAACTTGGCACTGTAACCAAGGGACTCATTCTTGCAGCCTTTACATCCCCTGTAGAAAACCCCACTTGCCCTTCCGCTTACTGGCAAAGAAGTGCAGAAACAGACCAGTTTGTCCTCAAGGAAAAAAATCCTAAAGCATGGGCTTAGGTTTTAAAAAGTGATAAATGATTTTCAAGATCTCAAGATCTGAGTGTCCAGCTCTCCCCTATTTGTCGTGTAAACCTGGCTATGTCACATCAGTACTTCGGGTCTCACTTTCTTTCTCTTTAAACATGAAAGGGAAACGTGCTTTAGAGATAAAAATACAATTGTTATGCAAGAGGTAAATATGGCTATTGTCTTTTATTACAGGTATAGGATATAGTCATTGCACTATAGTGTTGAATGCTTCACAGCTTTAAACACTGTCTAAATGTTTCTCCTATTTTTTTCCATTTTCTTTACAGCATGTTCCAAATCACAGAAGGAAACTTATTCTTACCAAGAAGAGCTGGACAGAAATAATATATAGAAGTGAACATTTTAAATTTAATTAAATAAAATCATTTAAACCTCTGATGTGGGAGAGGGAATAGATAATCAGTTTTAGAATGAGGTGTCATTCTATCATACAGGATTGGAAGAGAATGAGATGCGGTTTTTCTGCTGAAATAAGTCACTGCACCCTGGAAAAAAAAATCTGTGATGATAAAAATATGTAAGAGAACTTTTTATAACAAGAATTAGGAAAAATGCAGACGGGAAGAAACATATGAGCATAGCAGAGGGGCTAAATTTACTTTACCCCACAGGAGGCAAGAAGAGAACTCCAAGTGTGAGCTCAAAGAGCTGTTGTAATACACACAGCAGTAATATACAGCACGTTGTCCATGTATGATGATATACAGCTAGTCTGACTCTCCTCATCTGTAATTCATGCTCCGGAGTTACAGAGGGAATACAGGGGATATTGAACCATGATCGTGAGTTACAGGTATGATACATCACTATGCATGTTAATTATAGCCAATATTTCAGGTCTATGTGTTTGCATATGTGCATGCTTAGCTGCTAGGGTTTATGCACATCTGCTTTCCTCAGAGCAGCATGGGTTTACAGTGTCCTGCACAGGGCTGGGGCTTCTTTGTACTTCACTGTGTGTAGGCTCACAGGAAGACATGGTCTTTGTCCCAAAGCATTTTAAAGTCTACCCAGAAACAATGGCATGAAACAAAAGGAGGGAAGCAGAGAGGGGAAGGGACAATGAGGTCTCACAGTTACGTGAGTCAACTCCATGTACAATAGAAATGACCTGATTCATCTGAAAGGCTCCTTGGGTAAATAGCTTTGCTGTCCTGGTACATGTCCGGGCAGCTGGTGCTTTTACATGGCTTTGATGGTCTGTCTATTCAGTTTTTGTTCCAAAGTGGAGGATGTTGTTTGCATTGTAGGAGAAGCAGGCCTGATTTTGAGGAGGGAAGCAGGACTTCCAGGTTTCCATACCACTGCAATGAGTTTGGGAAGAAAATAAAACCTAGCACATACAATGGTTTTTACAGCATGTCTGAGACATACAACGGGAACCGCTATTAGTGTTTTCATCTGTCCTTCTGGACTTTCAGCAAGGCCAGAGATATACAGAGGCAGGGACTGTGTAGAGGGCTGTCCTGTGATTTAGCTTATGTTCCCTGAGAAATCATTAAATTTAATTGCAGATGGCAGTCAGTCAGCATCATTCATGTGCACCCTCTCTCTTACATGCAAACATACTTCTGTCAAAAATGCTGGTTCCCAAAATATCCATGTGAGCAGAAATATTTTCACATGAGTCTTCCTGGAGAAAGAGCGGTAAAGATGCACAAGACTTCTAGAAGAAAACATCCGTCCAGAGATGGAAGAAACATTCCTGACTGTTGTGCAAACTTGTGAGCTGTGATAAATCAAAACTGCCATAGTAGCCATCTCATGCCCAAGGCTTCTCCATTAAAATCATAAGGCTCTATGATACAGAGAAAATGCACAGCCTGTACTGTAATCAAGTCCCCCCCTACACACACCAAATCATAGCAATCAGAACTGAAACTAGTAGATCTCCTTCTTAGTAAGCCACTTCAGGCCTGGGGGTTTGCCTTGCAAACATTTTGAAGGTGCTTTGTCAAAGGAGGTGATCCTGTACATAGCTCACTAGTCTGGTACTTGCAACAGCTGGCTGGAGCCCTTGCTGTGGCAAGGAGGACCAGGGAGGTCCTGGGGGGGACGCTTGGTCTCCTCTTTCCTCAATTTGCCATCTGCAAGCTGTAGTGCCTTTCTGTCTGTGAGTGCAGCTATGAGGAACACACTAATGACTTCAAGATGTTCCTGAAATGGCCGTGGAAGCACCACAAGGTGGTGAAAGGTTTTGGTAATGCAGAGGAGCACCCCATTGTTGTTTTTGGAATAAAAATATTCCTACCTGCTCAGCACAGATCCAGCCGAGTTCCTCTATAAATTGCATCTGAGCTTTTTAGAGCACAAGGTCTACAGGTAGGTCATTTTCTGTTTCTCCATATGTGAGCACTGCCAGATGAACTCTAAATGCTTCTGTCTCCTTTCTTATTAAGGGTGCTATTTATAGCCCTTCTGGCTGCATTCCACCTGGAGGTCAGATTGTTTACATGGAGTGAGGATATATTGTGTTTTTCTAAATAGAGAGTACATATTTTTATTCATAAAAAAAAAAACTCTTCCCTGCACAACATAATGGACAGACCTTCTCTCTCACAACAGAGACCTGGCTGCAAATCCAAGGAGTTTCAGAGAGCAGAGGTGGCTGGAATATTGTGTAAGGGTATTCACATTCACACAGGAAAGTAAAGAATATCTAAGTAATAAACACAAATAAATATAGAGTTATGCCAGGGTATTTTATCTTCTTTGGATGTTTAACACAGGTTTACGTTTCTGTTTCTTGCAGTGACTTCTGCTTTGCTAGTAAACAGCATATGGAGTCCTGCATAATTTCATGCTCCTCAGGCAGTGCTGCTGTTCCCATTATTTATCTTCCAGTCACATAAATTTTCCTATTTCATTTATTTGTGTCAGGACTGGGTCAAGAGCTTTGGGGATCTATAAACACAGCAAAAAAGGAAAATTTCAGATGCTGTATAAAGCAAAATGTCAGTTTATGTGGGTATATTATGTATGTATCTATTTTTTTCCACCAAATTCCCCGTGTAATGTGGAATTACTTCAAGACTTGGTGGAACAAAAGAGCCCCTGAATATGATGTGATATAGTTCTCTCCTTTCTCTGTTTTTCTTCAGTTCTTCAACATCTCTTCACCTTAGTATAACATGGGGGGAAATATCACAAAGATAAGAACTATTCTCTCCAGTCCAACATTTAAAAACATAAATAAAAGAAAATTAGCCGGTTTAGGACTTCGATAATAGTAGTTTACGTAATAGAAGAACACTGAACAGGCACAAGCTCCTACATGTGGAACGAAGTAGTTCAAATCAATCAGCTAAAAGAGCTATTTTTGTAATTTTATTTTGATCCTAGGAAATTAAGTGTCCTGAGAAAGAACTCTTATCCAGTGTATGGTAAGAGAGGCTAGTGTGCAACCAGTGAGCTGATTACAGGCTCAGGCTTAAGTGGAGAATTAAGGTCATTAGCCTCTCCTCTCCTGTTAATTCCAGCCACTACCACGTCACACATCACACAGCTGCAACACTCTACAGACAGCCCCTGAAATGCAGCTTTTCTACAGCCTTTAAGCCTGGTCTTTTCTTTCCATTACTGAAACTACTGCAAACTTAAGAGACTGAGGGGAGGAAAAAAACCAAGAAGTTTCAAATAGAGTGACCAGATGGGGCTGTTTGGTAGCCACCACCCTGCAAAGGCATCCAGGGAGCTGGGGGGTGGAGGGGTTCTGCCCAGACATACAGCAAGGGAGAAAAAGAGCAGATACAAACCCTACAGTTGAATTTGCTACTGTGCTGCGAGCAGCTGGGAGGCTTATGTGGCTCTCATCAGAGAATGAACACTGTGGGACCAGTGGTTAAGGCAGGATGGCGCTTCTTCAAGAATCATTTGAGATAATAGAAAACAAATGGTTTCAAAGACATCATGCAGTTTCAGACTAAAAGATGTGGGAAGCTGCAGGTGGACTATGAGGTCATGAAGTGATTAGACTGGGATCTGCCCAACACTTCCGTTCACAGCTTAGTCTTTCAGGACTATTCTGCAGTACAGCATGAGCATCTCTGCCACCTGCGTTGGTAGGTGCTTACTGGAACAGTCCCCCGCCTTGTTATCACGACAGACCTGGTCACTGGAAAGAGCTGGCAGATGCTGGGGAGGTCCTGAGAAAAGGACTAGCAATTCAGATGGCTGTTAGGGGTCTAAGGGTCATTATGAAGAGGATATCGGGCTAGAAGGATCTTCAGTCTGACCTATTACGACCATTCTTACTCCCTCTTTATGTTGCGCTCTTCACTGAGGTCAGCAGCAGCACTGGAAGACAGCTCAACCTTACCAAGGGTTAGGGTTAAGACCAGCTAGCATGTTCTTCCTATGTGAAGTCATCAGGGTCCTGGTGTCCTGGTATTTGCCCCTTTGAGTCAACTGAGACTGATCTTGCCTTTTATTTTTTGTGTGTCTGCCAAAAGAACAACAGAAAATGGCCCCCACACTATGATCATCTACTTATCCCAGACAGATCCAAGCTAGCTATAGCTTGAACACCGTCGGGTCCTGGACCCAGGTATAGCCTATGCAGCCCTGGTAATTATTTAATTTTGTGCATAATTTTCATCAAACACTGTTTTACCAATGTTAAGCTGAGTGTGGTGGTGGAAAGGTGCTGTGTTGGCCATGCTGCGTATGCCAGCCCTCATGCTGGCCACAGGGGAGTCAGCCATTGTGGCTTGTTATGGGGGCAGCCAGATTTCAGCAGCTTGAGTTTTTTTAGAGTAGGGAGATCAGAGAATAAGGTGAGGGAAACAGGTGCTTTCCCTGTTCACCTTATTTTGTTCTGTGCTCTCGTTTTGTACCTACTGTTGGGCAGTGTCAATATTGCCAGCCCCAAGCTTTCCGTCTCAGCTGAGAATCACATCTCCAGAAATTATGGTATCAACCTGAAAATCTTAGAGGGCTTGATTTGGGTTTTTAACACCACCTTTTGGCCTTGGCATGTGGCTGCTGATTTCTGAGTCTCTGGGTACACACTCGCAATGAAGGGCGTTTCTATGCAATGATGTTTATTGTGGGGTAAATAAAACTTTTCAAAAAAAAAAAACTTTCTTTTTTTTTAAACCTCAGCTGATGTTCCTAATTAATTCTGTGCAGATAGGTCCTAGTCTGCTAGCAAAGCATTCAGTAACATGAGATTTTTGGTATGGCTTTAAGAGGTGATAATATTTTCAGTTCTCTAGATTAGCTGTATGGCTACACAAGATTACAAATACTTCAAAACATAAACAAAGAGGGGGCAACAGACTTCTTTATCATAACATGTTTCACCAAAGCCCATTTTTTAAATTTTTTTATTAAATGAATGCAGGTCTGGATACTGGCAGTTTACCTAGTGCAGAGGCCAGGACATACTGAAGGGTAGGCTGGGGCTGTCTTGCAGCCTGCTTTTATGTTTTGTAAAGCCTGAGCATGTTTAAAGCTGAAAACTAGCAGTGTATGTTTCCTAAATACCTTTAGAAAACCAAGAACTCAACCACTGCCAAGAGAAACATGAGTTCCTGAAACTGGACAGCATTGCTTGGGTTTCCTTTGAAGAAAAAAAAAAAAAAAAGAACCAAATGCCTGAAATATGTAAGACAGAGCTATACATGAGTTAAAGGGAAGCTGCATAGGAAGCAAAGCAAAGCGAAGCCCAAAATAAAAAGCGGGAATGGAAAACTAAAAATAACAAACAGGAAGGTGTGACACAGCTGCAAGAGTTCTGGTGCATTCTCCCCCAGCATTGTACCTTTTTTTTTCAGGAACATACTAATATTGTGTTTGGATTTCAATGGCATTCCAATCCATTATTTGTTCTTCAAAAATAGATGTTTCTCTTGTGAGGAAGAAAGATATTTTCAAGTGACATTCATATGTCCCAGTTTTGTAAAGTAATGTTCAGTTGTCCCAGTTTATCAAAAAACACTTTTATAGGCTCAGTATTTGCAGAGCAGAAAGACTGCATGAGTTATGTCATTTCAAGAAAAATTAATCTGTGTTTCATTGGAATGGTGAAAATCAGTTCGTGCATAATAAGCTATTGCCCTTAATTTCAGTTGACTATTTACTTGATAGGTTTCAAAGCAGGAAGGGAACTAGCACAGGATTCTGGGTTGCAGCTACTTTGGAAGCACAGTGGATGGAAGGGGATCAGGGAGGATCAGGAGCATCATGTGCTAATAAAGGTAAGGAAATCTCTGTCTTTTTCTTCACTCAAACACAGATTCGTTTGTCTACACAGAGCATTTTGCCCGCCCTGAGAATCCTGCAGGAGGGCAGTGTTGGAGACATGGGGCTGCCAGGGCTATGGCTGGACTCCAGCCAGTGCCTGCAGAAAAACCGGGCTCTCCGGGCATGGGTAAGACACAAGCACCCCAGCCAGCCCGAGGCACCCGGCCTGTGCACAGCGGTCACTGGCAGCTGCTGCGTAAGGAGAGGGGAAGGAATGCTTCAGCATGGAGGCCTGGCTGCATTAACACCTGCTTAATTGCTATGTTCACCCGTTCTGTAAAATTTAAGCCATGTGCGTGGTCTATAGCCACTTAGAAGACAGATGGACAATTGACTACACTTGAGTAGAGCTCGTGCCTATTTTGGGAGAACAAGAAAGCCAGAACATAGCAGTTTGTCGGCCCAAGTTTCCTTAGACGGTCACAAACCCCAGTGGAAACCTCATTAAGACCTGTCAAACTGAAGATCATGGTGCCTGTCGAGTTACCAGTCCAACTTGTAAATTTCCTATTTTCAGCAGACACAACAAAACCAGGAAATATTTACCAACTTTTCAGATGTCAGGAAATACTTTCAAAGCACAACTGTGACCTGATAGTCCATTTCAACAGATAGCAAGTGTGTACAAAGGTTATAATAAATGTATTTTCATTTAAATTATATACTTGGGTGTGTTTGCTCTAATATATGTGTCCCAGCAGAGCAATGGCAAATTTATATTGTTAATCACTCCATGGTGATTAGGCAGTGATAAGTCTTATACTACTTGTGTGAAAGTATTTATATAATGCAATGGTACACTAAAGTACATTACAGATGTTTTGAACTATTGAAACAGATAATGCTGGTTTTTATTAAATGTCGATCTAGACTGCACACTAAAAATAAGAGGTGGTGTGTATAGCACTAGCTTACTGTTTAATACTTGTCTAAACAAAGTCCATCTACTAGAAATGAGGCCTATTTGCCAAACATGGTCATACTAGAATTAGTATATGACCCCACTAAAAACAAATCTAGGAACTACAACAGGAGGACATAAGAAAGGAAAAAAGTCTTAAAGAAAATCCACATATGCAAACTAGGGGAAATAAACTGGAGTGTGCAAGCAGGGAGCCAGAAGAGATGCGATAGGAAAGGTAGTAAGATAAAAGAGTAACAAAGAGCCCTTAGTTCTCTGTCCCTCGGGAAGCAGTCCTGGAGAGCAAAGGAGTCCAGGAAGGCTGGATATTCTTCAAGAAGCAAATCTCTAAGGCTCAGGAGCAGGCCGTCCCAGTGTGCTGAAAGGTGAGCTGGTGGGGAAGAAGATCAGCCTGGCTAAACAGAGCTTTGACTGGAACTCAGGAAAAAAATGAGAATTTATGACCTTTGGAAATGGGGGCAGGCACCTCAAGAGGACTACAAGGGTGTCATGAGGTTATGCAGGGAGAAAGTTAGAAGGTCCAAAGCCCAACTAGAATTTAATCTGCCTACTGTGGTAAAAGACAATAAAGAAATGATTTTATAAATATTTTAGCAACAAATGAGGACTGAGGAGAATCCTTTATTGGATGCAGGAGGGAAACACAGGGACAAAGGATGAGGAAAAGTCTGAGGTACTAAATGCCATCTTTGACTCCATCTTGAAGAGTAACACCATTCTCTGGCTGCCCAGCCCCCTGGGATGGAAGACAGGGGCAGCGAGCAGAATGAAGCCCCCATAATTGAAGAGGCAATGGTCAATGACCTGCTGCACCACTGAGACACACACAGGTCTATGGGGTTGGATGGCTTACACCAAAAGGTACTGAGGGAGCTGTTGAAAGTGCTCACCAGGTCACCTTAGATCATTTACCAGCAATCCAGACTAACTGGGGAGGTTCCAGTTAACTGGAGTTTAGAGAATGTGGTGCCCATCTACAAGACAGACTGGAGGAAGATCCAGGGAACTACAGATCTGTCAATCTGACCACGGTGCCTGGCAAGATTATGGAGCAGATCATCTTGAGTGCCATCACGTGGCACATATGGGACGAGCAGGTGATCAGGCCCAGTCAGCATCAGTTTATGAAAGTCAGGTCCTGCTTGACTAGCCTTCTATGACAAATTGATCTGATTAGTGGATGAGGGAAAGGCTGTGGATGTTGCCTACCTGGACTTTGGTAAAACCTTTGACATTATTTCCCACAGCATCATCCTGGACAAACTGGCTGCTCATGGCTTTGGACAGGAACAACTTTCATTGGTTAAAACTGGCTGGAAACGCAGGCACAAAGGGTGGTGGTGGTTGGAGTTAAATCCAGCTGGTGACTGGTCACAAGTAGTGTTTCCCAGGTCTCAGTACTGAGGCTTCGTCTCTTTAATATCATTATCGGACATTATCAGACGGGTATCAAGGGCACTCTCTGAACATTTGCAGAATACTCAACTTCTATGGGCATATTCATCTGCTAAAGGGAAAGGACGATCTACAGAGGATCCTGGACAGCCTGAATAACTGAATTAGCTTAAACAACTCCAAGTGCCAGGTCCTACACTCGGGTTGCAAAAACCTGAGGAAATGCTACGGACCACTCGCCCATTGTTCCAGTGCCTGGGGGTGCCAGTCAACAGGCAGCTGAAGACGAGCTAGCATTGTGCCCAGGTGGCCAAGAAGGCCAACAGCACGCTGGCTGGCATCAGAAAGAGTGGGGCCAGCAGGACCTGGGAAGGGATCGTCCTCCTCTAGTGAGCTCTGGCAATGTTGTAAGTTGAACAATGTGTTCCATTTTGGGCCCCTCCCTACAAGAGGGACATCGAGGGGCTGGAGTGTGTCCAAAGAAGAGCACTGAGATGCTGGTGAGGGGTCCAGAGCACAAGTGTTAATGACAAGGAGGGGCTGAGTGACTGACACTGTTTATCCTGGAGAAAGAGGCTGAGAGGAGCCCTTTTTGCTCTCTGCAAGTACCCGAGAGGGAGCTGGAGCGAGGTGGGGGTCGGACTGCTCGACCATACAATGAGCACTAGGACAAGAGGAAACAGCCTCAGGTTGCACCAGAGGAGGTTTATACTGGCTATTAGGAAATGTGCCTTCAGAGAAAGGCTTGTAAAGTCTTGGTACAGGTTGCTCATGGAAATGGTGGAGTGTCTGAGATCTTAAAGGCCTCCATCCACTAAAGTATCTAAGAGATGTAGAGATGGGGTGCTGCAGAATGTGGTAAAGGTGGTAACCCAGCAGTGCTGGGTTAATGGTTGGACTTGATCGTCTCAAAGGTCTCTCCCAACAAAAAATGTTCTGCAATTCTCTGATTCTGTGATTGGGCTATTCTACGATTCCATGAGTGTGTGGGATGCTGTATCATCCATCACCACCGCTCCTACAACCCATTCGCAGTGGAGCCTGTCTGCAGGGTTTCCAACAGCACAGCTGGTGCTCCCTGCCATGAGTGAAACCTGCATGAATGGTGTCATGTCTTCTCTGTGCTACCCAGGTCCCCTCATCCTCTTATCACGTAGTGCCCCATGACCCCATCTGCAGGCGAACTGACTATGCGTGATGAGGGGAGGGACAGTCAGTGGCTGCTGGGTTTGGCATCAAAAGCTACGACCAGGCCCCCAAAGAATACCCAAGAGCATGTAATCCAAAGTACAGCCAGATTTGAATGTGGCTAGCATTGAGTCAGACAAGAAAGGGGCTCTGAGGTACGTTACTAGTAAAAGAAGGAATACGTTGGGCTGATTCTTGATGAAGATGGTCCCCTTGAAAACAGGCATGCAGCAAAAGCAGAGGCATACAATGCTTTTTTTTTTTTTTTCTCAGTCTTTAGCACTAACCATAGATGTTGGCCTGCCCAGTGCTCTGAGTTAGGGAGGTGTAACTGTGGCAACAGTCACCATTTTTGGACCCTGAAACAGTGAGGTGATCATTGTACCTGTTGAATGTTCATAAAGTCTATGGGGTCTGGTGGGTTTCACCCCAGAGTACTGGAAAAATTGGTGAGTTATGGCAGGACTCATCTCAATGACATGCCCAAGGCCTTAGAATTCTGGGAAGGCACCTGCTGACTGGAAGCTGGCCAAGGTTATTCCTACTTACAAGAATGGAATGACTTGAAGGCACAGGAAACTAAAAATCTGTGAGTCTAACCTTAGTACCTGGAAAAATCATGGGGAAGATTCTACTGGGTGCTGCTGAAAGGCATTTCAAGAACCGTGCAGTCTTCAGGCACAGTTACCATGAGTTCACAAAGGAAAAGCCCTCTCTAGCTAACCTGACATTCTTCTGTGATAAGGCCACACACCTAGTCAGTGAAGGGAAGGTGGTGGGTGTAGCTTTTCTTTCTCCATACCATCCTTGGAGCATCTGTGGAGGTGGTTAACTCTTGGACACATGATTCAGTCTCTGGGGCTCTGGTGCAACTGTATCACATGCTTAACTTTTAATTTGTGCTGAAGTGTTTTGTTGAACAGGAAAGGGATCACATGTACTTGAATTTAAGTGTTGGAGGGCTTGGCTGAGTCAGGGCTATTTCTAGATTTAGTCCAGTGAAGTCAGTACCTCTAGAGTCACCAAAAAGAGAAGGGAGAGAAGAACCAGGCCCACTCTTTTTACATATCTTTTCCTTTTAGCTGAATCTGTGAATGCCAGCAGAAATTGGTATACTTCAATTTAAATCAGACAGCAAAGAAAAGTGAAGGTCACTGAAAAAAAAAAAAAAAAAAAGTCACATTATTTATGGGTTACAGAAACTGGGATAGGAGACTACCGTTAAGCAACTTTCTATCTTAGAAAACACTGAATGAAAAGGCAGACTATGATACTGACCCTGGTTTTCTTCTCCCATTACTTCAAAATTGTTATAAATGTTGACAATAGATGTGCCGTTCTCTGGTGCCAGGGAAAGGAGAATTAGGACTAATTTTTACACTCATTTGCTTTGAGCAATTCATGTTGTTGATCATCCAAACACTTATGTTTCATTTATTAATAAGCCAAGCCTTTCCCAACCCAATTCCTGGTAAAAAGGCAGCATTCAAGCCACAGAAATCCTTTATGCCATGTGTAGTGCTCATTATTCTGGGAAACTCTGACTGATGCCTATTGTATACTGAATGTTTTGTTTCAAGCTTGGAGAGGTCGTTCTGGGATGCTTCCCAACAATGTTACTGTGGCTGTGTTTAACAAGCACTTAAACCCCAGAGCATGTATTTGTAGCAAAAAAATGAGTATATCTGGCTGCATGTCAAATGCTGTTGAAAATCGCAGCCTGCCTCCATGCTACGGGGAGGGAATTCCTATAATTATCAACAGGAACCCTGAAATAACAAGAGGAATAATAGAAATCTAAGTGTGATTTAAGAATGTAAATATTTTTCATTCCAGTATTTGGCACCTGTAAAAAAAATCTCTAAAACAAAACTATTTACAGGTTCCAGAAACATGACTATATTTCAGAGTTGCTGGCAAGCAGCAGTCAAATACCTCTTGCTCTGGTGTGATGCAAAAATTCTGCCTTTTTACATGAATTGCCAGGTTGTAATTATGAAAGCCAAGCTAGCCAGCTTAGAGAAGAACCCACTTAGCAACCCTCTTGACATTAATTTTATACCCTTTAAGAACAACAGAGAATACAGTGGTGTTTTCTAGAAGCTGAGTTTTATGCCAACCCACTGTGTGAATCACCCACAGCAGTACAGTTCACAAAAATTTCTGATCTTCATTCTAGCGTTCATCTAGCAGTCTACTTGGAAATCATGTATCACTGGGCACATCCTTTTGCTCTGTTTGCAGATAATACTCTCATTGTGATGCAGTCTAAGCAAAAGTTTCTGTATCCTTTCTTCTCTCCTGGGTGCTTAAGCATCTCACTGTATATTTTTCTGGTGTACTCCCTTATCAGGTTCAGAAGTAAACATCAGGTGACTGTTTGTGATAATTACTGTACTGCTGCCTTTTATTGACTCACTTTAACTGGAGGAATTACATCATTTGTAAAAACAAGTCATTTTTCCTCCCTCTCAGAAGGGGTTCAATTAATTAAACTGAATTTAAAAAATGAAAATTTAATTTAAAAGTTCAACAATTTAGAGTCTACCACCTTCACTTTCATAATTTCTACAAGCGCATTAATACTGAATTTTATAATGTGTTGCACAGGTAAATTATAGGTTTGTTTCTAGATCGGAAATGGAAACATTCAGTTGTCACAGAGCAACATTGTGAGGCTAACATTAATTTCCAATAGCCAAAGTTGCACCCTTCTTGACATTAAATGGAGGGATGCTTCCAGCTGTAATCCCAGAAACTTACAGGTGCAGCATTATACTATCCTGATTCTAATCTCAATTATTTGAATAAAATTATGTCTAGCTTAAATAATTTTGGATCATCTGGTTCCTGGAGAATTCATAACATTGAAAAGCTGACAGGAGACCGATTTCTACAAATACCTTTTTTTTTTTTTAATCCCCGTCTAATAAAGTGGCCTTATATACAGTGTTGCAAAGTTAACATACAATGAAGAGTGTTCTTTGCCTACTAGATAAATCCAGGTTTGTAAATGATTGGATTCAGATTCCACCATCCTTATCTCCCATACCTGTTGCACACAGTAGACCTTGAGGTAGATAGGACAGGCGGAAGAACAGTCAAATAAAGCAAAATTTACCAGACCCCCTCAGGCAGCACTGGGACATGTGGAAGGTGGGAACATCTGCTTCATCAAGGTTATCCAGTTAAGGACATTTTCAATGTAAGCTTGTCTTTTGCTGACCCCTTGCCTGACTAGGAAGGATATTATCATTAACAGGCAGACCAGCAGCCAAACTCCTCCCTCAGCTCTTAAGTCACACACCAAAGATCCCAGGTGGCTCACTGCTGAAGGGAGGAATAAGTCAATACATTCACTGACAACATCAGATGTACCAAAGGGAGGAAGCTGGCCAAGGAACGATGCCATGGGAGATGAAACCAGCCAAAGAGTCCAATTATACAGAAGTTTCCCAAAGAGACACTCACCTTTCTCCCCACCACCCCAGGAACTCCAATTGCTACACACAGTCAGGGACCCTTTCCAACAGCCAGAATCCCCACACAGCACATGCACTGTACAGACAGACCTCCCAAACCTACTGCAAGCAGAGTCAGTTCTTATAGAGGTGCCTTCTTGCCCCGCCTCCAAGTTCGTGTGGAAGGTGGAGGCACCTGGGGGTGGTCTCCTAATCAGTTCCCGCGCAAGGCTGGCCAGACCCTGGGTGAAAAAAAAAACAGTCAGGAGGGTCATTCTTGCCTGGTTGTGGACATCACCCATATGCCCACCCTCATTCAGGGCTGGGGGTTTAATCCAGCACTTCAGCTTGATAATATAAAAAGCAGGTTGTGATAAATAAAGACAGAGATACAAACCTGATAGGTGAGGGATAACAGAGATAAAGCCAAAGGTCAAAAGTCTCCAGTCACCAACTGACAACCCACTGAGAAACTCTGGGCACAGCTTTGGTGAGGGCCAGCCTGAAGTTTGTGGTGGATAAGAGGAAAATAGGGGGAACATAAGGATTTTGGATATTTGAGACAGTCCTGTGGCACCATGCAAAACTTGTTAAGGAATTATGGGGAAAGGGGATGGGTGAAGAGGGCAGAGGGGACTACGGGGCTGACCACGTGTAAAACTGAGCTTGACGGAGCTCTGTTCCTGATCCCCACAGTCTCTCCTGTCTTCTGATTTAATCCTTTTCTAATTCTCTCTCTGTCACCTCTCTCTCTATCCTATGTGTGTGAGGGCTGCAAGGACTAGGTGCCAGCTACAGGGGGGACAAGCAGGAGTGGGTTTTGGTGCCAGCAGGTCTGCAGGTGTCCTGCAGGTGGTGTCAGACACTGAGCAAGGGAGTCCCAGTGCCAGCCGGTGAGTGTGCGTTTAAGAACCCAGAGACGCCATGTGTGTGCATGTGTCTGTGCACCTCCGTGTGTCTCTACACCTGTGTGTCCATGTGTGTAGTTGAATCTTCATTGCTGATGCCTGGCCCTGCACTGGAGCTTACTGCTGGGGTGTCACTGTTAGGTGTAAGGCCTGACTGAGGTCCTTATTGTCTCCATGTGGGGACCAATCTGGAATGGCCAGTCACATCAGCTTTGGCAAACCATCCAGTTCAATACCTTGCCAACATCCTCGTCCAAGCTCCTTGAGCCTGGTTTCGTTCTGTCTTGCCCTGCTTCATTGCTGTGCAATGAACCAGCGAGGTTTATGCACTAATCAAACTATTCTGCAGTGCAATAAGCAGAGGTTCACATTTCTTCTCTTGGTGGTGTGTCAACATAGAGCAAAAAGCACTGCTTTTCAACACATGTCATCAGTATTAAATTCCGTCACTGCAGAAATTAATGTGAGACATTGCTACAAGTTCTTGTGCTTTCCAAAACCATTCTGCAAGGATAGAGTATTGGGTAACAAGCCGCAGTAATCTTGCATTGACAGTGTTTAGTTTCCTCCTGGATGAACTTTATAGTTGCTGTCTATTTTGGAGCATTCCTAAAACATATAGTACGGAGACACAGATGGAATGTGGTTTGATTTATTTTATGTAGCTAGTTTGGGTTTGGGTAAGGGTTTTTTTTTTTATTTTTTTTATTTTTTTGTCATTAGAATTGAGTTGTCTGTTACTTCTTTGAAAACATCTTTTGCTCTGCAAGATCTGCTCTCACACTTCATACAGTGGCGTATTGACCATCTTCTATTTTTGCGGACTGAATCTTCACACTGACAGCCTAGGTATGAATGAGGTAATGAGTTGGTTTAACTGTGATAGCTATTACCAGAAAGAAATCAGTGGGGCAGAAATAATGGTTACTAACATAATGTGTAGCCAGTGCTTGCATCCTAACTCTCCTTTTAATGGCATTCTGGAACAGGGCTTCAAATCTGGATGCACGCCCATTGTAGAATTAATATTCTTATTTTCTCTGAAGAACCATAGGCCTGACCCTCCAAGAAAATGCTTAAGATCTGAGAGGAAAAGCTTTATGATGATAGTGAGAGATGACTTTACTTCAGAAGGATTTTGTACAGAAGTAGGAAATAACTATTACTCATCCTCTCCAAAATTATGTGTATGTTTAGTGCTAACTATAAAATTGTTCTCTTGCAGTTTAAAGCTGAATAAATTTCCCAGTGAAGTCAGTCAATAAGCACCAGAGTGTCAAGTCCAAAGAAGTAAAAGTAAATATTGTTTCTTCCTGTCCAGGTCAGAGTATTTTACTTTTAAGATAAGCTGCTTAGGACCTTCATTTTTATTCATAAAATTCCCCAGGGGAAACCGTTCCAAGCACAGTTTCAGCTATTTAATTCAGAGGGAAACATCATGCATAGCTTAGAGCTGATGCACATTTCCCTTGCCGGTTTCTTGCAAGCCTCTCAGTTCCTTCAGGGATCATTCATGTTACAGCATATTCTATCCCTGGTTTGTTAATCACACAGATAATAAGGAAGAATATTCTGTCTGAAGGTACCTACATCTATCTGAATGTGTATCTGAAACACCTCTCAGAAATGTGAATATTTTATTATAGATTCCAAGCCTCATTGAAGTGTTTACTACCCAGCAAGGCGCTCAAGTATACAGTCAGTGGAAAGATTCTGCTAAACTGATTATTAACTGCTGAACTAAGGCCTGAAAGTCCTCCCCTGAAAAGGGTGCAGTACCAGTGAGTTCCAGTGTCAGATCTGGCTGCCTCTAAACAGGTGCCTGTCATCACTTCCAGATTTTCTGGCTTTTAAGCCAAATTCGTAGAGTGCTGACAGTGCACTGCAGCTTGTCATGGCTGGAAGGAGTCCAGCAGCAATTTAAGCATAACAAAGGCAGGAAGTGGGCAACATAGGCACCATATATTCCTAAGACTGCTGAAACATGCTCCCATAGATATTCTGGTGAACAGCAGGAGAGTATTGCAAAAAACATTGATCAGTGACCTTTAAGGGACAAGTTATTATGACCTGTAATAAGATCTAAACCCCTTCCTTTTAAAATATAAATCATTACCATGAATTTGGCTGCTTATTTTTGTAGACGTGTTTCAAGGCTGCATTTGTGTTTTGCATTCCAAAACTGAAATACTCCGTCTTTGCATTCCTAGTATGTAAATGGAATCTCTTTTACTGCTTTTACTGATTAGATAACAAAACAGACTGTACTGAAAATTATAAAGCTAAAGGATTTTTGTAAGAGCTTCATCCAAGATCCGCTTTCATAAAATATTCACAAGCAATGTAATTCTTCAAAAGGATCTATCATGTAAATATCCTAGGAAAAAAATAATTAAATATTAGAGAGAAAAAAAAAAAAAGGCTAATCTCTTCTTTTTTTCTTTTTTTCTCTTTCCAAGTCAATGCCATTCCTGTTCCTGCTAGCAAAAGTGTTCAGTTTGTCCAACACTGTAACTGTTTATTATTAAAGGTGAAAAAGCACATAAAGGAGCCTTTGAATTGAAGTTGACAAAAAAAGTGTGAAAACTGTTCTGTCTTCTTTTCACATGTTTTTGTGAAAAGAAGGAGACACATTTTTGTCTCTCCAAGGAAAGGAATTATTTAAAATCAAAGTTACTTTTTCTCTTCAAAACAATAACACTAAGATATTGTAAAGATAATATATTTTTCATCAAAAATTAAAATATTTACAGGATTTTGAAGAAAAATCCTATTTTCCTGTTTAACAAGAAATTCACAAACAGGAAAAGACATCCCTGGTGTTGGCCACCTCTGCTGTTCACTACAACTCACAAGCTCCTTACAGCACAGAGAAGGCTTTGCATGTGGGCAACCCGTTCACTTCAAAGAAGACATGAATCCAGTAGCCACAGTTATACCCGAGCGTCTGCCTGGGCCCTTGCCTCCACCTCTTGGCTTAGGCTGAGCAACCAGTATAAGCTCAAACAATGTCACAAACAAATGACACTTAGGTCTAAATAAACTAAATTATGCTCACTAAACCTATGGCAGGCTCAAGGAAATCTCTGAAAGTGCATATTCTTGATCACTCTGAGTGAGTTTTCTCAATTTGGAGACATGTTCTCGACAAGATGTTGCAGCTTGTATTTTAAGGATAGATTGTACTAAACTTGGTTGCATTTGAAATTATGAAAGCTATCTTTGCTTGGTCAAAGTATTGTTTTATCTGAGGATATTCTTGAACCACAAGATTTGTCTGAGCATCTTGAGTTGTATAGAAGTTCAGATCCACTGTCAGTGTTTATTTTTGTGGTTAAACCTAACCTGTGGCAACTGAAAAACCTAGGCTAATATTTCAACCATCATAAATATACAACATGGGAGAGGAGTGGTAGAAGCCACATTTCTAATGGTCAGAAATGAGAATAGAATAGCTGAAACAGACTGTGGTTGAGAATTACTGAGGTATTACAGTAAAATGATATGTTATATGTGTTATTGAAAATATTATTTCACATCTTAAACATAAATGCACTTTTCTTAAGTTCTGTTGTTTAATGCTCCTGAAACTTTCTCTGCTAATGGCTTGGGATACACACTTAGGGAGGAGAGGTGCTGTGGCTGGAAAGCTAAGGTCAAGTTACTAGGAGAGATGGGGGCAATCGGAAGGGCACATCCGTCAGTGGGTGACAGTGAACTCTTCACATAGGGTGCACACAGCATGCAGGAAAGGATGTGGTGCCTCTTGTCCACCAGGATATCTTAGAAACACACTGGGCAATAGAGGCAACCAACCAAGCAGTGGAGTATTTTTCCTGCTTGGTAGGGTAACATTTCATGTACCTAAATCTGTCGTTCTTAAGACATATCATCTGACCTATAGTTTAGACCTAGAGCTCATGGTTATCTCCCTTGTTCTGTGATAACTAAATTGTCTGACTGGGAGATGAGACCAGTGCCAGGACTATGAAAGGGAAGGGACAGAAGCAGCTACCAGTCACATGAGAGACAGAGGAGGGGAATAGCATTTTCCCTTTGACAGGGATGAGATGTTAAATCTGCTCACCCCATTTCATGAAACCACATAGAACCTCATAGAATCATAGAATCATTTA
>NW_008633209.1:0-16198 GCF_000691845.1 Merops nubicus | reverse complement strand
GGGTGGGCTCTGCTCACCACAACACATAGACATGTAATGCATACAGAAGATTTCACATTTATTTTAAGATTCATAGAATTTTTTAGCTTTTTTTCTGGTTATAACTCCATTTTTTAAAAAAGCAAGAAGTTTAAGTGGTGTATTTCTGTGTGGTTGTGAAATTTCTGCTAGAAATAGTTTATTAAGTAAAAATGAATAAATATGTATTTGCATCATATTTGATACAGTCATGCTTTCTGTCATTTTCTTTACCATATTTACCTAATCCTGAGATATGTTAGCACACACAGAATTCTTTGTAGCATTCTGAATTCTTCTGTCCTAATTGTGTCTGAATACTGTCCTAGCTTAAAAGATTTATATAACAGTCCTTTTGCATTAAATACAACTTCACTACCAATTGAAAATAAAATGATATAACCAACAGTACTGTAAGGATTTTACACCAATAGAGTACTGCTCTTCTAAGGTTTGTTTCATTTGTAGGTTTCATGTTGGAATTGTAGTAACTGAGCTGCAGTTTCCACTTCCACAATAAAAGGTTTGGGTTTTGTTGGTTCTCCCCCCAAGGTACTAGACAGGAACTACGACCACTCAGCACCATGTACTTGAGTCTTTAGATTACTGTGACAAATTCATTATTGGTTAGCATTAGAACTGATTATTTCGTTATGGCCAAACTCTAAGTACACTGGTTATTCTTCTCTGTGCACTTCTAGATGTGCTGCAGAGTGATGATCTTCTAGCAAAGCCTGTGACATAGGTGCAAATATTGTTTCAATAATTGTCAAGAAATCCACTACATTTCAATACTAAATTGACAATAGTTCCTTTCTAAGACCACAACGGAACCTATTTAAACATTTATTTAAAAGTCAAGTAGCACAGCTTGCATAAACTGATGTCTATTAAATGTAAAAGGAAAAGAGGATTCCAAGATGTAGATCATCAGAAGTAAGATACTGTGCATAAGCCTGATCCTGCTACCCTCATGCCATTGGCAATACAGATGAGAGATCATCTGCTCTTGGTATGTCCCAACACAGATACGTCTTGTTTCTTTTTGTTTGTTTGTTTGTTTTTGTTTGTTTGTTTCTGTTTTTGGTTGGTTGGTTGGTTGTTTTTTTAAAAAACAAAACCAAACAACCCACAAACTAGGGAGAGAGCTGTCACTGTAATTATTCAGATTTACCTATTTTTTCTTGTGATTTGTCCATAGTTGTGCTCTTACTAACAAGTGACAGTAAAAATGGGATCACCATCTAAATATAGATGTCTGTGATGGCCATATCTATATACGTTTTGTTGTCTCTCTGACTATATAGTCAGTGGAATTTAGGAAGTCATATGTTGGATCAAATATAAATACACACTTTGTCATTAACTAAATTATACTGTGATCTCCAATGACTATATTGACTAGATCTCAAATGACTATCAAGGGCACCTGGCTGACTTGATCAGCTGTGACTGCCTGTACTACAGACATCCTCATTTAATCTAGCCAATCTCACTTTATATACCCAGGTTCAGAATAATTTCACTTGGTCTGAAACAGGTAAATATAGCAAATGGAAAAGACTGTTGAAAAACACATGTATTTTAGTATCAGTTTATGTTAAAATAATAGAACAGTAAAATAACTCTCTCTTACTATGGAGAGTTACTTGCTTCCATGCACATGCTTTCTTATTTTGCAGTTACATCCCCGATGCACCAACATTCTCTGGCAAGTGGTTTTCTTTTGCTTATATTCCCCAAGAATAAATGTTATATACAAATAATAGCTTGTTATAGAAAAATGCATTCTACTTTACTTTTTTTTGTATGACCAAAATTGAAATCAATTCTTTTATCATTTATTTAGAAAATTTCTTGAGCAGAATTTTCCTCTTAAAAATATGCAAGGGAAAAAAAAAAAAAAAGAATTACCTTTCTCTGGTAAATATTTTACCTTACAATAATGACTGATATATAGAAATAGTAAAGTTTTACAAGACAAATTGTAGAGTTAAACTGTTAAAGACTAATAATATTACAGATTTTCTTTTAAGAAAGTGGAAGTCCATTGTTTGAAATAACAGAAGAGGTGAAATTTCAGCATGGAATCTCTTTCTCTAAAAATGGTAATGTGGCCATGAAAAAATGCAATGAAAACTAACAATCAAGATCATTCCAGCAGACATAGGGAAATATTTGTGGTATTGTACAAATCCTTGTAAAGCTTTCATTGAGAATACTGTTTATAATTTTAACTTCCATTGTCAAGAAAAATAAACAAACTCAAATGAAAAGAGTTTAAAAGACAATCTATTGAATGAAATGCAAATTAAAGAGCCTGTGAAATAAGGTATCTAAATGGCTTTGAATTATTTAACAAAAAGACCCTAGCTAGAGAAATTATTTTGTCTATAAACAGAAGGAAACTGACAGGGTTAAAATTATTGAAGTTAACTGAAAACCTTACAGTAAAGCTGAATAGTCCATGACAGTCCATGACTGTAAAAACATCTATTTTTTGTAATATGGTTGTAGTATGATGAAGAAATATTATCACAGAACTAGCCATTACAATGAGTTTGAGTTGCTTGTGTAGTTCTAGAATAAGAAATGGATATATTTCTTCTTTCCAGTTTCTATTTTCTTTTCTATCAGAAATATTGCATTTCATCTACCACCTGGTATGCACAGATCATCTTGCTTTCCCTCTTCAGCTGTCATTACCTGCAGCCACAAGTTTTCTCACTTTCCTTGTGTCTTCTCTCCACCCCAGAAGAGAGGGGAGTGGTGAGAGATTGGGTCAGTGTTTAACTATCAGCCAGGGTCAACCCACCACCTCTATAAAAAGTTATCAGTTTCTGAATCTTTTTTCTTTCTTTTTTTTCTTCTTCCTAAATTTGTTTTAGAAAATAAGTATATAAGAAATAAAAAGGTAGCATTACTCTTTTGGGCAACTTTCATAGAATAAAAGGGCAACCTTCTCTTTAAAGTCAGAGTACTTTGAATAGAAATAAGGCTAATTACTCCCTTTTGGTACATCAGAGTGATTCAATATTTAAGATCATTGCTTTATATTTAATGAATTTTCCAAGATCATGGGATTTTTGTATGCTGACAGATTTTACTTGAAGAATTGAAACCTCATAGGGATTTTGGGAAAATTATCCTCATAGGCTTGTATGGATAAATAGGAAACATTACTTATCTTGAGCTTCAGGAACCTAATGAGATGTTTATATCTATTTTTCAGTTTGGCTGGTCCTTCACCCCCCTCCCCCCTCCTTGTGTGAATGTACTCTTATTGCTACATAACAAGTAGACTAGAGGCAGAATTCAATCAAGGCAGACAAATCATAATGGATCTTTATAAAAGTAATTACTTATCTTTCAATACTTTGAGTTAACTACAGTCAAAAAGTTAAGTGTGTGAAATATTGGTGGATGTCATGGTGGATGATAAATGCAGAAAAAAATAAATGTAATGAATTAATTTAATTGTTAAGAATAATAATTTAAAAAAAAAAGATGAAAAAGCAGCTGAAAAATAAATGCTCTCACTCTCTCCCCAGCCCCAATGCACTGAGGAGTAGTTTGTTTCATAGCATTCTGTATGATGAGGTAGTACCATCAGCTGTTGGAAAGAGCTGGAATAGGTTAGTAAAGCAAAAGAAGCAGAGTTTAAAAATGAGTATATTGTGTGTTAAATAACATTCATCTAAATCACATTGTAAAAGGAAAGAATAGATAGTATGACTTTTGGTTTAAAACTTCAGAGAGTAATTGAACAGCTGGGTTTTATTCTTTTTAGGAGGTTCAAAAAAGACTAGGGTAGATATTAAATCTGACAGAAAAATGAGATTATATATAACAAGACTATAGATAGAAAAAGAGTTTAAGCATTTTAACAGATGAAACAGTTCAATGAACATAAATGTAGAATAATGATGACTTTGATGGGTTTTAAACAGAAGCCCATGTTCATCATTTTATAAGGTACGAAAAAGGAATTCCACAGTTAAAAGACAAGCCTGTTTGTATCATTAATGAATGATGACCAACAGAAGAACAAAACCCAAATCTCAATATAAAGAATAATGACAACTTTGATAACTCCATTACACAGGCATCCCCATGATTCATAAAATACGTAGCATTAAAAAGACAAATAATTTTAGCTTAAGTCCCACAAGAGAAGCCTTTGTGTGATCAAAATTTAGTGGCTTGCTGTAATAATTTTTAAATGAAAGAATGAAACTACTTAAAACTGAGAAACATGTAGATTACAGGCTTAATTAAAACAAAACAGAGTGAAAATGAATTCAACATTTATTTTAGAGTGCACTTATTGACACTTCATAAAAAATGTATTTTTATTTCAGCGAATGGTGTCGTATATTGCACATAGTATATGTGTATACATAATACATTTTATTATTATATCTTACTCAAGACAAGATTCCTCCAATATTTTATGCACCAGAATCCATTTCAACAGACATAAAGAACTCCCGCAGCAGATCAGCTGCTAAAATAGAGACTTTTTCCAGACCTGACGGTTTCCAGTGCAGTATCGTTGGACCAGTTACTTTACAAGAGGTTCTTTTCCAACTGCAAATAGATAAAATGGTGTATTGTTTTATTCTGTTAGAAACCATGGCTGAATTTACATAATACCTAATGTAAATTCATTGTCCTTTTATGAAATTGCAGAGTAAATAGTTATGCACTCAAAGGTGGTGTTCACTAGCACATAATTATATACCTCAATGTGTGCTATCTAATTCTATGCAAGTCATGCCAAGCTCATCCAGCAGTCAAAGGAAAGACACAAGGGTAGTTCCTCTCACTTTGAAATGCCTATTTCTCTTCAGACACCATACTTGTTGCAATATGCTGGTTGTGCTACAGATAACACTGATTCAAATTTCTGCTTAATCCAAAATATCTGCTTCATTTTGGAGAAATCAGAGTTTGCAGTGAGGTAGCATTTATAGAATAATATCATTTTACTGTGTGGAATGAAAAAAAAATCCACTTTTGCTTTGGCAAATGAATGAGTCATTGAAAAATGAAAATGTGTCATGCTTTCCAGGTGTGTAAGTTATGGTCTCATGTAAGACAGGGTCCTATGAGTTGCAGATCCCTCGGGAATTGTCCTAGTTTTACTTACAAAGGTAGTTTTAGATTATTTTTTACTACACCTCTTAGATTTCAAATTTAAGATCAGCAAGCAAGTTGATTTTGAAGACCAGGGATGTTTGTTACTCAATCTCAAGTCATAGGTGTTAAATGAGTTTTGAACTGTAATCAACATTTCAGGTAATAGGGTATTAAAAATGTAATTTTGCTACTGTCCTTGTACAAGTTTTTCCTCTATTTTTTATGATTACTTGCTATTGTTTTGGTAATATAATACTTAAATTAATTTCATTTTAGTTGTAGTTTCTCTCATGTTCCCAGATTATGAAAAGGAAATCCCAGTGAAAATTACAATACTAGAATTCGTACGTAATAATTGACCTTAAAAATAGTTTATTTTTAGTATTCTACTTCATCCTGTTCCAGTCCACAAAGCTGCTCATTCCAAAATGGAGTACAACCTATCCATGAATTTCTTGAAAGACACATAATCCCTACCTTGTTGCATCTTAGTCATCCTTATATAGAATATTATAAAAGTTTAATTTCTGAGTTACCTTAACATTTACCTCCAACAAGGACTGGTGCTTTATCTGGATTCTCTTTATGTCAGCAACATGTTGAAGCTGCAAATTCTGATATGTAATAAAGTCAGATACCTATATTCAGAATCTTTGGAAATATACTTGACACCAACTCTGTTATTTACTGTTCTGTTTTCAGGCTAAGGTGTTAGAAATTTCTGACTAATAGATTTTATTTTTTTTTCCCCCCAGGAAATGATGACTTAAAAAAAAAAGTGAAGGTTAGTTTAAGACATTTATTGAATTTAAAGGAATAATCTATTTTAAATAGTTTTAATTATCTGAACTTTTTTTTTTTTAAGATACACATTTTTGGGATTTTCTTTTATGTTACTTTTTGATTTGGAATAAAAGAGACTTCATAGTTTTGTTTTTATGAAACCAGAAATCTGTGGCTTATAAAATATATAAATTGACAGCGTAAAAGCATAACACAAAATACTGAGTACATAAAACCAGTGTACATTATAATCACAATATGTTTTAAAACTCTATGGAAACTTTCAGAATATACTTTTTTATATTTTTTAGCTGCATGCATAATAAGAAATATAACATCATACTTCACATTTTCTAACCTTCTCTCCAAGAGCCTATTTGTAACAGCTAATTAGAAAATCATGAAAAAAAAAAAAAAGCCTTAGACAAATCTAATTTAAACTTTTAATTAGTCTTAAGTTTAGACTGTCAGGGGTACATAATTGAGGCTTTAGAGTTGTACAAACAAATAGAAGACCAGTAAGAATCTGAAGTTCATGTTGTTTACTAATGAAGTCAGTCTCGAAATATCTTCATTGAATATTGCAATTTGACTTCCATCACATTCTGACTGGGCCCTTGATTTGCATTTTAATGGGCACATAGTGTTTGAAATGCAAAACAGGGTGTTATCAGGGGTATTTCACTAGAACTGAAAAGATTAAAATGAAAGACACCTAATGTTCTGTTTTATAAAAATATTTAAAAAGTGCACAACTGACACATTTTAATTTATTAAAAGTAATACATTAAGGAATTGATTTTAAATTGCAACAAATTTCTGTGAAAGAGTATATTATAATCATGCTGTTGATAAATACATTGATTAGGTATTATTGTTGTTACAGTGAACATGCAAATAGCTCTTGAGATGTTTTCATTCTCATTGGCCTTGAAATATTTATTTATTATAATAAAGAAATATTACAGGAAATTTTTTTTTTCCCTAGGTACATATGGACTGGTTTCTCCAGGTTCAAAAGTTCATAAGTTTCATATTTTTTAACTGAATTATTTATTAGTTACTTTAAATATTATTTAGTTTCTTATTTTATTAAGGGATTTTAAAAAAAAGGAATATTCTAATCTTTACTATAGCTTTATTTAGTAGTAGCAAATTTTACAGTAAAAAATAGTTTGCCTTCTTCTGACTTAATTAATCATCAGATTATGGAATTAATTACTCTTTGTTCTCTTGCATATTCTTAATTGTATTACTGACTAGAGTAGCTATGAGGAAAGGAGAGTAGTTAGATATTCTGCTGGAGCAAATACAGAAAACTCTATTGAATTGATTGAAGCTTTCCTATGTTGAAATAAATTGGAAAAAAAAAAACCAACAAAAACACGCACAGACACAGACAGAGACACACACACACAGAGCTAGCAGAAGTGAGAGTTCTTTTTAGCAACACTGTAGGAAGTGATATGGGCTAGGGTCACCAAGCAAAACACTGTATTTTAAATGAGTAAATTATCTATTCTTATAAATAGCTGAAACTCCACTAGCAGTTAATGAAGCTGCCCCATACCAGACTTTTTCCAATTTATAACAATAAAAAAAATTGGCTCCAAAGTGCTCAGGTATTTTCCAGTGCCCCTGAGAAAGAGAGAGGAAAGAAATAGGTAACAGGAGGAAAGTTTATCTGTATGCAATAATTTATTACTGTTATTGTATTTTGCTATTTTATTACTATTTCAGATCTTTATACAGATCATTTTAAACACAAAGCAAGCAAGTGAATGTGAAGATGCCCAAGCAGTAGTAGGAACATCTGTTTGGACCAATCTGTTACCATTTTATTTTCTGTATGCATCTTTGGTATGGGTTTAACTTACTGCTTATTGGACAGTATTGTTCTACACACAGTACTTTGTGTAAATCTGGCCAGAGTCTTAATCATACTGATAGGGTAACCACTACAAAAGTGTGACTGCACTGATCTGCATTTTATGGAACATGCTTCACATTTGAGTTCCTTCAAATAATCTATTATAGCCAACCATTCTTCTTTGTTGAAAACCTTTTCCCTTCAGTAAATACCTTTCCACTCTTTTAATCATGCAAAATTTATGGATATCTAGATAATACTACTATGCTATGTTCTACTCATGGAGTATGATCCACTCTGGTAAAGAAGGGTCCCATGCTTATTTCTTAAATTTTATTGTCTTTATTTTAAAAATATGAGTCACTTTTATTTTCTAAAATTTGATAGATTTAGCTCATTCTTTTTAAAAGTTTATAATCACAAGCAAGTTGGAAAGAGTTGATAAGTAGTACTTCTTTTCAGGAATGAAGAATAGTTGAATTTCTTTATTTCTCTAGGCAGTAGTTTTTGTTCAGTGCTAAAACATTGAGAATCTGTTGACAAATACACCCATTCAGTAGCTGAGGTAAAGATTTGGACAGCCACAACAAAAGAGGTAAGGCTATGAATAGACTGATACCTGAATAGTATGTCATATCCATAGACAGTTGAATTTAACTATATTTATTTATACATAAATTTCTGATTATTCAGGGAAGAAAATCTCTGGTGATGAGGTACTGCATTTCACCAAGCCGGTCAATGACCCTTCCTTCTTTCCAGCATGTTTCGATTGCAGCTTCTTAAAAATTATAAAAAAAAAAAAATCAGCAATAGTTGCGAAAGCTTCCAGATCCATTTATGTTGTTGTGTTAGTTCAGGTGATCTTGCTTTCAGCTCATTCCACATCAGAAAGCTTATATGAAGCAGAATTCAGTTCCTGAGAATGGGGGCACTCAAACAAAACTTCAGATTATAAACAGAGAGTCTGAAGCATCTTAAACTATTTTTATAAACAAGTAGTCATTACAGCATTAGTTCCTGATATTGACACATTGATAACAAATACAAGGAATTACATGCAAAGTTCCTAGTGCAACAGGTACTCTAATAACACAAAGTATTTTACTTATATCTGTCAGACTTCACCTGTTGCAGTGAGCCTCCTGGAGACAGAGGTTTCTGTTGCCTCTTTGTCCCCAGACGTGGGCACACATCCAGAATTTTCCATCTTTCCCAGGTTGTGGTTGGCTTAGCCACCACAAGACCAATCCCCTAACACCCATTGGACCCCTGACCTGTAGGTAACCCATGTGTCTATCCTTACAGGACAACGCCTTTGTAAACCCACCTACCTACCTTTTAAAAACCCCTGGCCTCAAGGCCACATGCTCTTTCGCTTCTCCCCTGGGGTGGGTGCTGTTTCAGTGCCTGCCTCAGGTGTTTTTTGTTTGCTATTTTCATGTTATTAAAACCTTTTATTTTGGAAGAAAGCGATCGTCGCCCATCCCTCCTTTACTCGCCACTGTCCTCCTCTTCGCTGAAGACCACCCTGGAGGTACTACTGGGGTCCCGCTGGGGGTGTTTTCTTCCCGGGCAAAACCAGCGGGCTTAAAACCCTCTCAAAATATATTTTTGATAAGTTGTATTCACCAGCATTGAGGACTGAGCAAAAAGACGCTGAATGCTTCTAAATTTTGTTTGCCATTAAGTCTTTACATTTGCGTATTCCAAACTAAATGTGGTCGTGAGGTGAAAAAGAATAAACCGCAGAAAAAGAAAAAAAGAACAAGGCAAGGAACTGAAACTTGACCAGAGCAGAAATAAAACTCATGTATCGAGAAGTGTTCAGCAGATAAATGCATTTTTTTCCCTTCCTTAAATACTATGTTTATCAATCGACATTATGTAAGACAAGTCATAACAGCAGACTGTTAGAATGATTAGGAAAGGAAAGGGTAAAGTTATCTAGAGAGCATTTCTGGATATCTTTTCTTCTCATGAAAACTATGAAAGAGTTTTAAATACCTTGGTGGGGGAGAAGGGTATTTTTAGACACACAGGTTATTGCAGCTCACAATCAGGATTCAACGGTGAATAGAACAACTTTTAAAGGCTCCTGGGTGACTTGTGCACTGATATTCCACTGACTTTCAAGGGAAAATGACTACCCAAGTGACTTACAACAGAACTCATCTCCCTGAATTCATGCACCTGTGTGTGGAAAAGGGGAAGTTCTGTCTTTTGTGACCACACAATAATCCTGTAATGCCGTCTACTGGACCTGGGATAGAACTACTGTGGAAGGTCATGGAAAGTTCCGATCTGATAAGAAGGCAATAAAAAAGCTCACACTTTCAGTTTCAGCTGGATTCGCCATCTCGGTCTCGCACAGAGCACTTCGGAGAGAGCTCCCTCTCTGACCCTGAGTAAGCTGGGTTTTGCCTTCCCCTGGGGTTTTCAACGGAGCTAAATGGAGTCAAACAGAGCTGGGGGAGGTTGCACCTTCTCCCCCCGGCCACTATCTGCTGGAATTAGAGCTGGGACTAAGCATCTTCGAGCTGCAGTTGCTGTGGCTGCCTGCATTCCTGGCATTCCTTGGTTATCGGAAGTGTTTCATAACTTCTCTGAGCTTTTTTTTAAAGCAATAGTGCAGCTTCTGCTGTCAGAGGCTTTGTGAAGCCCTGCAAGCAGCCATTTTGACTGTGGACTACATTACCCAGAAGTCTGCAGTTACCCAGAAGGTCCTGGAACTTCTGGGTAGCAATCTTGGTTGCCTAAAACTACAGCATCCTTGGACATCCGGTCAACGCCATCTTACAGACTGGTAATTTTGAACCTTTGAACTTTTGGTTTCCAACCAGTGTTAACCCTTCATAAATTGGACACCTTGTATGACGAATCTTGGTCTCGCTAACAATTCTTGAGCATGGTAAAGGGTTATTTCCGATCTGCTCTTGAAAGGAGAGCACCATGTAAACATCTCAGTCTTGTCTGAAGCCCTCTCTATCTCGAGGGGCAAACCGTCACAGTCCTGACAGCTGGTGACCTTTGGTACCAGTTCACTACAACCTGATATGTAGGTACATAGTCTACAAAAGACTTCTTGGTCTCTTTTACATGCAAGTGAGACAAATAAGCTCCAGTAAAGAGGCTTTGTCACCCCTTTTATCTTTGGATTAGTTTCCCATATATGGATTCTCATTTCTAGCAACTGCTCACAGAGTGCAAACAATTTCCATAGGTAGCTACTTTTTCAATGGCTAAAGCTAGCTGAAGCACATCCTCCTGCAAAAGATTTTGGGAAGCATTAATGCACTAAGTTGGAGCTTGAAGAGAAGGATAGGCATTCTTGAAGTAGATACGCCAGCAACCAACAACTCCTAAAAAAAGCTTCAAATGTAGATCTCAATTCTGCTGAAAAAAAACCTCCAATTTTTAAAACTGTTATACAGTAGAGCAAATTTGGCATGTTGCAAATCTCTTGTTTGTCTTCTGTTTCTTTCTACACAGTTTTTTTTGGTTTTGTTTTTTAAGGTTCGGCCCTACTCCAGCAATCTTCTTATTCCTATCTTTGTTGCAATTGTTTGGCAGTGTTACCTCTAGGTCTCCAGAAAAAAAAATAAAATCTAACACTCACTTTTGAAAGAAAATATTTTAAAAATTTCTCCTGACTTACTGATAGGTGTTTTAAATTTAACTGTGCCTTACACAAGATAATGTTTTTAAAAACATCTCCAGAATGCTGACTATCTGTGGGATAAACAAAGCTTTAGTGTATCTTCACTATTTCAGGGAGGAGGTATAGAAAGCATATCTTGTTCTTCATATTTGAAGCATAAGTTGTGACATTTTTTCTTAGCAGTTAAGTATTTACAGCACCCTGTAAACATCTATTTATTGCAAAAAAGGAATGCCAGGAGATATAGGAAGATAAAAATTCTTGGATGTATAAGAATATATATTTTGTGATTTTCACATGGATTCATAAAAAATTTCATAAGTAGCCAGCCATTTAAATTCTTACAATCAGTTGGACCCTTAGTAACACAAGGCTAATATTTTTACTGGAAAAATATCAGTTTGTAGGTATGGTACAATCATCTAATCAATTTCTATGTGCTAGGGCTTAGGATACATGTTTCAAAAGAGATACCATTGGCAGTGATCTGTTTATTGCTTGTCTATCCTAGTCACAGCCTAACTCCTATGTTTGAGGGAGACGTCTTCACTTATGACTTGGCACAGCGTGAACTTAACAGATAGACAGAAGGATAATTAGCTGTTTTGCCAATGACCAGGCCCAACAAAAATGATACAGCCAGCAGAAAGATGAACCAATACACAGACTGTATTGTACACAAAAAGGACATTCACTGAATGATCGCTGGGGGTACAAACAGGTCAGTCAGCTGGTACATAATCGATGCCACCCCCAACGATCCCAAAAATGACATTACTTGGCCCACAACAGGTGGTACAAACAGAGACCTGAGGTTTCCCACAGTTGGCTTAGGAAACAGCCAGACCAGCAAGCTAAGCACATAAGAGAAAGGTGCCCACATAGTGACTCTCACCTGATTGGCCCGCATTCGTAAAGGTCTTAAGCAGACTGGGGCCCAGCTCCAGGGAGAGTCAGGAGGTCTGCCCTGAACCAGGAAGCTCTGTGGAGTGCACTCCACAGACAGACACTCCTGACTCCCTGCCAGTGGTCCCAGCTTTTATCCCCAAGCAGGACACCTGACCTTTGTCAACTCAGTGCGGGACCCCTGGGGCTCATTTCCCTTCTGGCTCTCCCTGCAGGGCTGGCTGCACCCTGGGGGGAAGCTATAAGGCAAACTCACCACCTCTGTATGAAGGGCTGTGGGAATCACCCATATGTCAACCTTAATCCAGGGGCTCGGGGTTCAAACCCCAGCATTTCAGTAGCCAAAACCCTACATTTAGAGTGTTTGCTGATGACAGGATTCTCAGACAGGAATTTTCAAAGAGCTGTCAATCCTAAAGCTCTAATGCCATTTTTAAAGTCATACAATAGTACTAATTCAGTGTTAAGAAATTTCCACTTCAAAAAATGGTAACTCCAATTTACAAAAAGAAAGCTGTTATTTTGAATTTTTGTTCTGTGGTGCATATGAGCTGCAACAAGGAAACATATGCAAGACCTGTGCCTTCAAGTGCTAAACCCTGGACATTGTCTTATGTTTGCCACTGTGAAAATATCCCTTACTAAACACAGCCAAAAGCTGAAGCTGCTGGAACACATATGGAAATCAGGCCAAATAGAATGGTGTCATTTCACCAGGAGTAGATGTATTAAGGCAGCAAACAAAGGTGGTTTAAATCTGTGTCCACTGACAACATCAACCCTTCTGAATTGTCACATTCAGACAGGGCCAAGACAGGCAAAATAAACTGATTTCAAATTTCTTGAAGATTGTACAGAAAATCCAGTTATTCCTCCCAAATCTTTTTTTGTCTTTAGAGACAAAGGGTCATATACTGAGCGTGATTGGTTCTGTCAAGAAAAGCAGGACTTCAAATATTTAGCACAGATGTTTAAAGATAGAGAATGCCACTGATCTGTACTTTCTGGAAAGTATTGCCAACAGGGATGCTAACAAGAAAACCTTCTGATTGTAATCAGAGTGCAGCTAAGCATTTTTGGAATATGTAGAGGATACTTGTGCATTTCAGAGTAGCACAGTCTCTCCATGGAGAGGAATAATGTGGTCACAGAATATTGTAGCTTCTGCGTCCTATACCTTCAGCATGTCATTGCTTCCAGTGCTTTGTAACACTCTTCCAGCACCTATCCTCTCTTTACTCTGATACTGTCAGTTACAAAATATTGCAATAATTTTATATTACCCATTTAAAGGGATTTTTGAGAATTAACTGAGATTTATACATTCTTTGAGATTCATCTGCAAAATACTAATATATTAGTGTACAGTGTTTAATAAGAGTACATTAAGATTGTTATTTATATGAAATATTTTTCATAAACACTTTTATCCATGAGTTACACTGAGAAGCTTATATGGACAACGATCTATAAATAAAACAAATAAATACAATAACATTAAATAATGATTCATAGCCTTCAATATAGAATATTTTAATGAAAATGTAATAACATTTGAAAACATGGAAAAATATTTGTAATGCTGAACATATATTTTATTATTTAATTTTAGTTCTGAACAAACAACTATAATTCTACAAGTGTTTTTGTACATTGTTTTAAATTTCTGTGAAAATCTTTTGTGACACATCCGGCTTCTTCTTGTGTTGTAGATGAAAGTAGAATTACTAAAGACAAAAATTAAAATATCTTTTTCTTTCCTTAGTGGCTTCCTTATACCTCACTGTGTTTATTGTACAGTGGCTACCTGCAAATACAGTCAGCCACAGGACTTACGTGGTTATATAACAACCTGCATGAGAGAAGTCTGGTACATTTAAGATCCTTAAATACATTCAAATTTACTTTCATACAGTCTAGACAGATAGGATACAGGCAGTGCTGAAAATGACCAAACTGCTCCACCAGCATGGTCTGCTGCATGCTACTAGTTTGGGTCTGCTATTTTTAAATTCACCATGAACATTTTGAGCTTGATCTATGGCTTATCTACTAAAAAGCCTGGTCAGAAAAAAAACAGATCATGGGAGCTGGCAAGCATATGTCCTCTCACCAGCATGCTCTCACCTCTGTTGTATGGACAAGAACATACAACACTGAAGAAAAAGCAAAAAACTAAGAGAAATGAGTATCTGACCTTGGAATCTGCCTTTGTGCATAAGTTTTATTGAGAAAGTCTAATAAGAAGGAAATAGCCTTAATTTTCCCTATCTGTAGAAAATAATCTGATAAAAATTGGGGCAGCCAAATTGAAGAATACAGTGATAAAGAGTATCTTAACACAGTTTTAAAAGACAAATATCATATCTCTAAAAATCTCATTAGGATAAATATTAACTGGTCTCACCAGGGATCATTTTGAGAGCATTATAATGAAAATTACTTATTTTTCATTCACTTAAAGGTGTCTATTTAAAGTTTCATGATATAAAGCAGCTTTCTTTTCCAGGAGTCTCTCGAGCAAGGAAAGAAATGGTGCAGGATGCTCTATCTTACATTTTTGGCAATTTGTTTAACTGCTTTTGCTGAATCACATTCTAAAATCTTGACAGTGGTTTAAACGACCATGGATTTAAGCTTTGCTCCTGACATACCATGATGCCATAACTCTGTTCAGCATGGCAGTGATAAGCAAATTTAAGCAGTGCAATGCACTCTCCATGTGCATATAGTCCCTCATCCCTCCTTAATAAGCACACAGAGATAGATATTGTACAAGACACAGCAAGACAGGGGAAAAGCAACCCATTAACCTCCTGCAACTACAGCTGTTTGTTTTGTAATGAAATTTGTTCTGTCTTCCTAATACATACTGGTGCCTATTTACTATTACTTCTTAGGTTCAGTAGAAGAGATCTTTGAAAGAAAATTTCACTCTCTGCAGGTCATACATTCTACACCCAAACAAAATCAAGAAATACTTTTCATGCAGAAAAATACTCAAGAAGGAAACAGTCTGTACTAAGTTCATATTTGACATTTTGTTCTTTGTTAGCTACTTTTTATATATATTTATCTTTATCAGTAAAGGAAAGAAAATTTATTTCTGTTCATATGTTTCTATGTTGTTGTTCTGTCCCGGTTAGAAGGCAGAACTGTGTCCCACCTCCCTTATCCCTCAGTTTCCCAGATAGAGAGGTAAATAAGGAAGGCAGGGGTAATGAAAACCTTGCACCAAATTGAAAGTTAACAAAATGAAATATATTATTTAACAGAGTACAGAAAGGAAGAAAGGTAGGGGTTTAACAGGGAAGGGGGGTTGTAGGAACAACAAGGTAAGGAAGATTAAACTTCCAAATATACAAAACCCAAATGCTATGCTGAGGCTCCCCGGTGCTGGATCTCGCTGGATTGAGGTGGATTGAAGCTGGATGCACAATCCTTGGACGTGGATGGAGGCAGGGAAGAGTCTGTAGATCAGGCCCAGGTCTCCAAGATGGCCACGGCCACGTGTAGCACAGGGAGCAGCAGAGCAGCGTGTGCCCAGGTGCAAGGTCAAAGGAGCAAGAGGAAGAAAGAAGGAGACGCCTTCCTCGCCCCTTTTATAGACTTCGGCAGGAAGTCCCGAGGACAGGAAAAAGGGGAGTTGGAATAGGACAGGTGTACGCCCCTTTCATTCAGGCTTGTACCTGGTTTAGGGTTTCAGATCTCCACCCACCAGGGGCAGCAGGTTTCAAACCATTACAATTGTATGTTTCTAATATTTCTAATATTTCTATTTTCATGCATATATAGATTCAAACGCGGCGAACCCGTGT
>NW_008633208.1:49048-69621 GCF_000691845.1 Merops nubicus | reverse complement strand
GCGCCCGACGCCCCGAATTAGGGGCTTTGAACGTGATAGCCTGTGATATGGTTCTGAACTAAGCAAGCTCGGCTCTCCTAATTGGTTAAAATTAAAGCAGCGGAGGAGTTTGCCAGGAACCGCCGGGCTGCGGGGCCAGGCTCGATTCAGCCTTGCAGCCCAAAACCTGTTGCCCATCAGTGTGAAAAGGTGCGGTGTGGAAAAGGAATTACTGGGGCGGGGGGGGAAGTCTTGGCTGGCTGATAACGCTGGTACTCTGTCAAGCAAACCCCTAATGCAAAGTATTTCTGCAAGTCATTAATAGTCAACATTGGATGCATATTAGGAATATGCTTTTAAAATTCTGACCGATTCTGAGAACAGCCCTGGCGAGGAAGGCACAGGTCCTTGAGCGCGCGACCGCACTTCCCTGCTAAGACTCCTTTTGAGCTGTTCAGTCTGGAGCAAACTCGGGGCGAGCCTGGCTGCCCGATCTCCAGCCTGCCTTCCGCCAGACCTGCTCCCATTCATGAAAACTGCCTCTGGAGAGCACGACCAGCCCTAATGAGAGAGGCAGCCCTCGCGCCCTGCCCGCGGGAGGGAAGGGAAGGACAAGATGCAACAGGATTTTTGACAGCGTGCCAGTTAGAAATGTCTTTTAAATAACAGAGCAATGAAGCGTAATTCACAGAGATGAGGATTATCTCATTTGCAAAGTCTCATAACAGCTAAACACCTGTGGAAGATTGTTTTAATCCTGTTGAATTATATACATTGAGTAATGTCAGGAAAATGCTTAGCTGTTAGAGATTTCACCGACTGGGGGTCTGACACGTGAACTGTAAAAAGCGTTTTACTTGACTTGCTCTTTTCCATGTCCCAGCCCACAAGAAGCTACGGCAGTAGGAGAACCAGGAAAGCCTCCGAGGAGCTCTGCTCTCCTCCCTTCCTGGCAGGCTAATGCTTTGGAGGAGTGCTGGAGCTGTCTTTGTGTGCTGGTGCAGCGACCCACTGTATGCTCCTCTCAGTGCTGCCCAGGCTGCCGCATTTTATCCCAACGTACTACCAGCTATACAAAACAGCTATTCTGTATGCCTCTGTTCCACCCTACTACGGGATTTGTTCAAGGACTTTAAATAATCCTTCATCATCATTTCACACCAGTCTTAAACCAATGACCAGCGTTCATTTCTCTGTCTTTATTACATTTTCTTTTACTACACATTTCAGCTAAAAACACTCCAGAGGGGTGTGCCAACTATGACTATGTCACAACAATGATTTTATTAAGAAAATGCCTTCAATGCTACCTCATAGCATTTTCCACTAGTATTGTTTGGGTTGCACCAGAGGCTGAAATGTGGCTTCTTTTAATAACACATTTGCATAAGTTGATCTGAAAGATCCCCATGTGATGACATTACTCCAGGGTTGGCCTGTCATCTCAAAAAAGCCTGAGGTGCTGGTCCCAGAGAGATCAAACTCAAGAATTAACTAGTCTTCATAAAGCAGGAACATCTCTACAAGCAGTAAAACAAATGATTATAATTTCTTTTTGGCGATGGTCTATGCCAAGCCAGAGAAAAACAGAGCTTTCAAACACTGACAATCTGGTATATTGAAGTATGACCATTATTTTTTATTTTCCACATTTTTGGTCCAAAGACAGTTCTGAGTAATTGATTCCCATAATGAGCTATGGTTCGTTAGTCAATTTAATTTATAATTGAATTGGATGGATGTAACTCTGTGTAAAATTGTCTCTGAAGAATCTGTTTTGTTCGTCTGTTCAACTTCTGACAGGGATGGAAGAAAATCTAAATTATTCCCTTCTGCAAGAGGGAAAAACTCTGAAAGTCTCAACATCCCTTGTGAAATTAAAAGGAAAAATATTTTTAATAGTTGCTATGCAAAAAAAATATGGCTTTACTAAAATTTATACAACCCTGACAATTAACACATTAATGCCTGGAATAGTGGCTTAAAATGAAAATCAAAACATGGGGAGATATATGAATCAGCGGTCCTGCCTGAAGAGCTGGAATTATTACTCTTAACCAGAATGAAAACTGGTAAGTCATGTCTTTCCTCTTTAAAAATACTGTAAAATCTGGATAATTTGTTTCTCCATGCTTTTACACTGATATTCCAATGATACAACTTCATTGAGAAATGCTTGGTGTGAAGAATCAGACCCAGTGGGTTATATTGTTGTTCTGTTTACAACCTGGAAACCCAGAGTTGCTCCCACTGCCGTGAAAAGTGGGAGAGCTCTAAATTCTGTTTGCTTTTGTAAAGGGATTTGGGAATTGCCATTCTACCCTCTGTGGACCTTCTCTTGGCCATTGCAAAGTTCACAAAATAACAGAGCAGTATATGAGAACGACTTCTGCCTAAAAGCAGGGTCGGGCAGGAAATACTTTTTCAGGATTTTGAAGATGAACATGAGGTTCCATTAAGTTAATTTTGCCCTGGGGTTCCTTGGGCCTCAAGACTCACATACAAACCCACTTTCATTCCAGACAAAATATTCAAGTTATCATCATGTGCTGAATACACTTCCCTTGTCATTTTTCATGTCTAAAGAGAATCATTGAGTGTCTCTGCCTCCATTACTGGTCTTAGCAAGATGTACCAGTATTGAAAGATAAATTTAACTTACAAGGAAAAGCAAGTGAATTAATTCATTCATTAGTTATATTTTTCAATATAGACATGTAGATATTCATCATTGATTGTGCATTAGCAGACGTATGCAAGCAGTGAAAGAATAGCTACGCTATTATGTAAAAGTAGTATTTCTTGAAATCTAGGCTCACACAAAAGCAAAAATATACATTCTCTGTTTGCTGAAAAAATAAAGTGTACTGAGAAGCATTGCAATGGGCTAGGTGATGATGATCAGCTATTATCAGTCCCAGCAGGCACATATTTTTTCTTAACAGCCACAGGACTGCTGCTCTGAAAGCCAGGCACAGGGATTTTTCAGTTCAGAGCATTTCACATGGCTTTTTAGAGGCAGGCATGACACACGGCTGCACAAACTCTTATGGCCTCCAGTTAAGGGGTCGCTTAACAACCTCATTTGTCTACTTTTGCATCAAGTCCCCAATAAATTCTGATAGGCAACAGGCTCCCAGGCTCCTTATGTTATCCAGATAATGTGTGTTTTTTTTTTTTTTTTTCTTTTTCCTTTAACAGTAATACTAGAAGTGTTGTGTCCAATCTTCGTCATATTTCAGAGTTTGTTTATAATGTTTCCGACCTTTTTTTCCACTAGGAAGTATTTGCTCTGGTAGAAGGGATATGAGGCAAGTTCAGTGACTGATCCCAGCTACCCACCTTTGCTGAAGTGAATGAAGTCGTAAAGGTGGAACAGAGGAAAGAATTTGGCCTATTACATTCACTTAAGAGTTACCACAGGCTATTTATTTCTGGGCTATGCTATACGGATGTAATAGCAGATGGAGGCTGAAACTATTCAAGACTGTTCTTATTCTTAATTAATACATTCTGGCTGAGAAATTCTTTAATAAAAGTAATTTTCAGCACTGCAAATGCACAGGAGACAATGAGCGTTGTTTCTAAAAAATGTTAAAGCTGACATCAATCATTTATACATAATGCACAAAGCAATGAGGGCAAACTCTTCAGTGCAGATAAGAGATGTCACAGTAAACTTATGTTCCAAGGCAGTGGTATCAGTTACGATCGATCACTTGGTAGCCAGTGGAAGTTACATTTTTACTTTAGTCTTTAAACTCTTTTGACTGCTCTACCAAAAGTATTGTTTTAATCTAAAGTGCTAGATCAATATTTTTGATCAATAAACATTCATTTCCAACTAACAAGGACAATGGTTACTGGATTCCTTTAAACATTTTCATTTCAAGGAAATCTCTGCTGTTCTAGAAATCAGATCTCTAACAATGAGTACAAGGAAAAGGAAAATGAGCACAAAGCATAGCAGAGAACTTCCAGATAAATTCAGCTCTTCCACAGCACAATTTTTCTTTCTTCTGTGATGCTAAATCATTAAAAAATCTATGCCTTTTATATTTTAAGTAATTTTAAAGAATGTATTCTTCCCACCAGAGGATACAAAGCCAGAGCAAACAAAATTCAAACCATAAATGACCAAAACCAAACTGACAAACTTCAGTAGCTGAAAAGAATTAATCCTGAGTGATAACAAAGTATGAAGTAACAAGCACAGATTAGAAAAGTACCCCTGGTTCACTTGGTAGATTTGGTATAGCTTCCATGGGCTTCAGAGAAATCCCTCTCCTTTCAGCCCAGATGACCTTAGCCCCAGTGGCAACCCCTGGCCCAGTCAGCAGACAAGAGCCAAACCTCTTTAGGGGTAAACCTTCCTTCTTGGCCACAGATGGATCTTGAAGACTGAAGTCTCCTCCCTTGTTCCCTGGAAAAACCAGACAGCACCTTGCCAGAACATCTGGAATGTCTTTCTGTCCCTCCTTGTTTAGTCCAGGGCTTTTCAAAGCAGGACACAAGTCTGCTTTACATGTCCTACAGACTCTGATGCACACTAAAGACATGTTTGGCTACAAAGAAGTTAGGACATTAGCCACAGTGGTGTGTACAACCACTCCCTTTTATTTTAGAAGCCTAACTAGGAGAGAACATGCTGGTTTTGGTGCCTGCAGCTGTGCTCAGCAGTCCCCACTAAACTCAACATTCTCCAATTTTCCATCACTCCCACACAATGATTTGCTTCTTCTCACACTCCTCAAGACACTGGCTATTGTTTACATGGTAAGAAATACTAGAGCTAACAATAAAAAACAACTGACCTCCTTCAGGCTGGGCTGCCAGCATTCTGCAGTGCAGGAACCATGTGCCTGGTGGCCTCCATCCCCTCACTGGCAGTCCTAGCACTGAGGTGCTGGAAGTTGCCTAACTACATGTCCATGGGCACCTCTTAAACATGGTGTAAAGCCAGGTTGCTGCAGTGACTTTGCACCCCCTCCACTAGCATCTTCCCCAAATGATGGCTGCTGAGGGGACTTGAAGCCATGACTGGTGTGCCCTGTGCCTAGAGATCCCTGCCTACGCAGTGCTGCCCTGCCTGTGTGACACTGCCTTTAAAGTGCAAATCAGAGCAGAGCATAAAGCCCACGTTCTAGCTTCTCGTCCTTTGCAGCTGGTGACAGAGCTGTGGTTTGGATGGGGAGCAATTAAAATACAATAAATACTGCATCCTACTGTTCACACGGGCTTCATTCCCCTTCATATATCTGTGCCATTACTTTGAGTTATGAATCAATCCCAAAATTCAAAGCAAGGTCAGACAATTTGTCTGGTTTAATTTGTCTTTATCATAAACCACTGAATTTCATCTGGATTTCCCCCAGAAACATAAATTGGGCAAGATTTGCTCTAACGCACACATCCCAATGAAACTTTGGGAGGAGTCTGGGCCAAGCTCAGTGCTTCATGCCATCTTTGCTCTTAATTCTATAGATGAGATATAAGGGAAGCCAGCTGCTAAAGTCAGTTGCATGCAGATTACACTTTTCTCAGTGGGAAATGATGGGAAAAGAATTTTGGCTCCATTAAATGCAAAGTGTCCTCTCAGATAGAAGGCTTAACACAAAATGAATGGAAGGTCAAACTTTTGTAGGGCTATTAATCTGTACTGCAACTTATGCAGATTGGAAAATATATGAGAAATGTAAACAGAGTGTTCACTCTGCATTAGATAGCAGGAGATATGCAGAGCCTGAATAGATAACCTTTTGTGAACACTGGGAAGCTGGATTTTATGTGAGAGCTGTACAAGTCCTACTCTTTATGGTGGCTATTCATCTAGTACAGTACTCAAATATGAAGGAGTGGGTGAAGGAGGAGGGACAAGAGGAAAAGAGCTGATGGATAGATGCATAAATTTACCATAAATGGTAAAACTTTCACTGACTTTAACTAAGCCAAGAAATCCATCCTGCTTTTAAAGGCAATACAGCCAAAGAGTGATACAGACAACACAGGACTTTGGGCAAGACTTATCTACCTGAAAAAGTGGCACATTTATGAACACCTAAAAACACACTAAATCTTAACATAATCCTATACATCATAAAATGTATATTATATTGCATTTTCCACTCTTTTTTGTTCAATTCATTTTTTCTATAGCTATTCTGGCTTTTTTTTCCCTGCTTTAGGTGTTTTCCAGTCACAGTTACTTCCTTGTTTCGAAGCATTGGTTCCTGCTCATGTATTTCACTGACCATGCCTTTCCAGCCTCTGCTGGAGTCTTCTCCTCAACTAGTTGCAACCTCTGTTTTACTTCTGGGCTCTGTATTTTGCTTTGCTCCTCTTACTCTTCTTTTTTCCCCTTCTGCTTTTCCACACAGACTTTTTCCTGTCTTTCATTTCTTTTCCTTTTGTGCTACTGTCTTTATTTATCTCATCACTTTTCCTTACTCACTTTCTCTCTGTTATTTCCTTATAGACTTCAGTTCCTAAAGGGAAGGTTTGGTTTGGTAGAAATGGTGGGAGTTTCTGTCATTATGTAACAATTTTCAAAATGGTTTTAAAAGTACAAAAGCAAACAAAGTTACCAGTAAGGATTTCCCTTTTCCTTCCCCTTCCCCTTCCCCTTCCCCTTCCCCTTCCCCTTCCCTCTGGGTTTTGACAGCAACATTCTAGTTTGGTTAAAAACTAGCAAATACTGCATCTGAGTGGTCTACACCAGCACCTGATCAGGCAGAACACAACTAAATCCTCACTTGCTTGGCTCATCTTTTTTTCTGCTTCCATCTATTTTCCTACTACTACATCCCTCAAAATCTTCTCTGCATGTCCCCATAATGTCACTACATGAAAAAAGATGATTCAGTAGCATCCTGCCACCTACTCCAGCTAGGAATCCCCATAGCCTAGTCCAGAAGAAAAAGATACTCAGTTTTCCACCCTTCTAAGGCCTAGCTTGCAACTTAGGTGCTCTGAAGGCAACCAGGTCCCATCTTCATGGGCAGTTTAGCTCTTAGGTTCCTGTGCTGCACTCTGAATTGCAGTTCAGAGAAATGTTTAAAAGTAGTTCGCGTGAATAATTCTTTTTGAGCTCACCACCTACCTAGTGCTCTGCAGCAGACACCAGGATTGCAGTGCCTTCTACCATTGCTTACACCAAAAGAAAACAGGTGGAAGAAAGGCAAAAGAGGAGCTAAATTAATCCATGACAACAGTCTACAATATATGATCAGCCACAGCCCTGGTGGAATCTGGAGACTGCTACTGGTCCATGCACTGGAGTTTGGGAGCCTCACTGAGCTAGGTACCTGAGGTACGACACAACTAGAAGCGTGTACAATACATGCAGCATATTAAACAGCTGATGTTACATGCTTTGGGGGAATATTTCCCCCCAAATAACTGTGGGAAATATTAATTATTTATGGAATATTTGCATAACTGCATAATGTGTCTAGATATAAATAACAGATTATTTGCATAACTGCATAATGCCACTAATCACGGGAAGAAAAAAAGAACAAAATATTTCTGGCATTTGATCACATTGTGTCATATATGCTCTGTGATTCTTCTTCAGGGTCCCCCAGAGAGAAGCCAAAGCACAACCAAGCTACCTGTAGTCCTGTGTTCTGTAACCAGAGCAGCTACATTTTCAAACAGTCTGCAAATGCTGTGTGAACGGTAGTTCCACTGTGAGGCCTTGCAAACCCCTCCAGGCTGGATGGTGCTTTGCACAGAGTATTTGTCCAAAGCTGGAAGAGAAAATCAGACCATGTGCACAACGTGCACAAATTTCTACAACCAAAAGTCACACTTCTCTCATCCCTCCTGATTAATACTGTCCCCGCTTGTCTCTTAGGCAGTAGGTTTCATCCTTACCCCAAAGTGCTTTACAAGGGGCAGTACCATTCAGCAGATAAGGACACTCAGGTCCAGGAATGATGAAGTACCTCCTTTCCCAGAGTCAGAATCGGAGACCAAATCAGGGCTAGAGGTGGCATTGCCAGGATTCCCCTGCTGGCTTCCATCTCAGGCTGTATCTCACCGGGCAATAAGAAATTACACCTGATCGTTAAAATCTGTGCTCTGTGCAGGACTGCTCTACAGACCTGGGCTGCTCCATCCAAAGCTGCTCACCTTCCCCTTTCCATTCAGCTGAATCCAGCAAGTTTTCTGGAGGGAGGTGGGACTGACTCCATCTCTCCTGCCCAGGGGAGGCAGAGGCGCTGCTGCTCAATGGCATGCATCAGGAGGACATGCTGTCCAAGCCTACGGCTCAGCAAAGCTAAGAACCAGTCTGGAAAGGGAAGGAGGCCCACGCTGGGTGGAAAGATGCCAGTCCAGAGGGACAGCTGTGTACACACTCCTTCTCCCCATCATCAGGAAGCCCAGAGACATACTGAGGTGATCTTCCTTAGCTCAAAGGCATCACTAAGTGGAAAGAAGCTGGAAAATATGAGCTGAGTTTGTCAAGCTTTAATATTCCCTAATAACCACTGCTCTTTCCTCTGTTAAAGATTTCCTGATAACTGCTGTTCTTTTCTCTGTTAAATACTATTCACCTCAGCGCTGAATTTTCTAGCACATACAACACTGACTTCATTTTTAATGCTATTTTGGTCTAATTTCAGAGTCTGATTTCCCAGTACAAACTCAAGTAACAAATGTATAATTATTCTCATAAATAACTCAGCACCTTACAGTAGGTTTCAAACAAGTTTCCCCATAAGGCACAAGTGCCCTATATTAAATTCTTTTAAAGTGTAAGTTGATTAAGGTAAAAATTAGTTGTTATTACCTTATGGACATTTTAGTTTTCACAGCGTTTCAAAGCTGGTCCTATCAGGAGTAGATTTGTTGCCGCCCACTGGCACAATCATCAGGAAAATTAATAATCATGTTCAGTCTGACTATAAATCACTGTGGTACAGGCAATTAATTTCTGTAGGAAAATGAAAGATCTATAAGTAGTATTATTGTGTAAACTAGATGCTGTGAAAACTCAGGTCCAGCACAAGCAAATTACAAAACCAATGCTCCTAATTTCAGAGTGTGATAATGCTGGGTCAGCCAAGGCTGGACAGCCAGCAGTTCTGAATAAATAATGCTGGCAGCTCCTAGCAGCTTATGGTTCTTCTATCGTGGGTATGCTGTATTTGTGATTCTTGAGCTCGACACAAGCACATGTGATAACTTACAGAGAGTGAGTGTGGACAAAATGATCACAGCCAGGTTTTTTCATGCATCTTCCACTGCTAAAATGAGGCAGTGCATTGCATTTGTTTCTACCCTTGCCATTACACAGTGCAGATTTCTCTATAGCTTCCTTCTTTTCAGTTAAGGCCATGGTGGTCCTGGTGAGCATAGAAGAAAGATGGTGTGTATATATGCAGACCACCACATACCCCTTGTAAGCTAGATTTATGTTTCTCTACCAACACATACCACAATCCTGCAAGGGCATGTGTTTTCAAAAAGTTATATAAATGTAGCATCAAGGCCATAAAGTTTAGTTTGTGTTTAAAATAAGAGAAAGCAAAGCAGTTAGGAGCTCAATATATTTATTGGCTTACCTATTAAGACAGTATGTTCTGTAGCACTATGAGAGATACTGTTAACTGATAGAAACTCAGTTTCATCCCATACAAATAAGTCAAATGATTTCTAAAATATCTGGATTTGAGTTTTCACTATTTAGGAAATCAAACAAACAGAATTCGCATACCAGAGAATCAAAATAATACTTTTCAACCAGCTTTTAGTCCATTAGACAAACTATTCTCAAAAGATTAAGTACAGTCGCACTCACCATACTGGAAAACATTTGAACAACATTTAATAATGCCCTGGACTGGAGGCTACGGGCTGGATATATGGTAAAATCTTTACCCATTTGTTGCCAGGTTTTCAAAAGCCAGAAAGAGAATGTGTAACAATGGCAGTAGTCATGAAGCAAAGCATCTACAGAAATGAAAAGACATACAATATTTCACACTGTGATTATTCACATAGAAAAAATGTGAAATATTGTAAGTAAATGTTTTGTAAAGGTGGTTTAAAAGATGGATAGACTTCCTTTTTCAGCCACTTATAAAATGTCTTCCACTGCTTGATCCAGCTTTGAAATCAAGCATTCCGAGGCATAAGTATCTGGTCTTCACAGGGAAGTTCATTATTGAAGAAGAGCACATCCATCAATAAGGGAGGTTTCCCTCGGATATCTTGCAAGACAATTGTTAATAGTTTCTAAGATGGAAACAGAATGGACGAATAATTATCTGGCATATTGGGCTACCACTCTTTTTGTAAGAGCAAAAATAATTTAATAGGCCATTTGAATGGCATTTGTCATTTACTAGATATTGAGATGTGTGTGTAAAAGTGAAGCTATGAACTGTACTAGGTATCCCAGAGAAAATGTACCTACATACTTTACTGGATGAAACAGCACACTAGCAGAAAGCTGCTGCTGGTAGTCAGAAAAGAAAGCCCAATTTCCTCATTAGGAAATAGATGTAAATAATTCAGGGATGTGTTTTCCATTGAGATACGTGATGCAATTAATGCATTTTAAACAGTTGAAGAAAACTTCAAAGAAATGTATCTGTTTCCACAAAGATCTACACAGTTTCATATATTAATATACAGGATTTTGGACAACATGTCTGTCCACAGTGGTATAATTTGTTTACTAAAGACAAGCTTGTGCTTAGGACACTGAAAAAAACATTGAGAAAACTCTTTGCACTTCGAGCAAACCTGTAAACAAACATACCAAGAGGGCAGAAATAAATTTGCTTGTCACTTTGTCACTTCCCTTTTCTTCCCTATGCCCCTAAAGGAAATCTGGATAGTGCAGATGAACCTAGCCACGTCCTTAGCTGCTTTTGAGTAACAATTCACATAATTTCTCTTCAGAAAATTTTGCAACTTGTCAGCTAACCTGTAGGCTTTACTGGGCAATCACTGACATATTTTAGGAAGCAAAAGGCTGTTCCCTTCCCATGCCTGGATGAGTGGTCTGTGTGTAGCCATGCTGCTTGTACTTACACTGGCTTATTGGGCTGGAATTGCTGTACAGATAGAGGCCAGAAACTCTCACATACCACCCACATATGCCCCAAACCTGCTGTGCACTGTTATAGTGTAGCTAAATGTGTTCTTTCATTTAGGTTTCAAATGACATTTTCATTTTAAATTTAAGGATTGAGCCACAGTCAAATCTGTGTTATCATCTAGGTTTATACGGTCATTACAGAGCTTTGATAAACATCTAGGCATATCATATAGTTGAGTGTAATCTATCTAATCTATCTGTCTATCTCCTTGCAATTCTTCCTATATACGGGACATAAATCTTAGGCAGGGATTTGAGGATGTATTAGGATAGTATCAAAAGAGATGAAAATCACAGCTGTTCCAGCTAAAAGCCCGTCCTGATTTGTTAAACAAACATAAAACTGAGTTGAGAATTTCCCAGATTCACCTGGTTCAGCTGTATACAAAGAGCAGTTAAATTAAATGATCTTTTGCAGGAAGGTCAAAAGCTAAGTGTCCCTGGCTACATGAGGCCTCACGTCTAATGGGATGATAATCCAATTCTGTGGCATCTAGAAAGAATCCTTCTTCTAGTTATTAAATATGCATGTCTATCCCAAGCAAAATATATCGGAGCAGTGAGAAGTGGAGCTAATATACCGCACCAGAGCAGAGTGGCAAAAATGTCAGCTTGGAACAGAAGAGCAAAGAAGGAAAAACAAACTAAACCTCCCACAGACAGTTCCAAGGGCTAAAAAAAAAATTAGAAAATTATTTGCAAAGTCAAATGCTCATAACAAAATCCACTCTCACACTGAAGTTATGTGACTTTTCCCAGGCAATGTTGATTCTAATTTTGAGGTAACATTTTAATAATCGCATTAACTACCGATAAAAGAAAGATCAGGAACTTCATCCTGCAGAGCAGTAACTCCACAGCAGGTTTTGTTTCCACAGACAATCAGTCATATTATCTGTAAGAATTTCCTGTTTTCATGTGGATAAAATTGCAAGTCCCAGTTGCAGAGAAACAAAATGACATTGTGGAAATTAAAGTTCCTTTAACCAGTAACCTTACAGGCAACCAACCTTTTAATCCTTCAGAGCTGTTAACTGCCAGAATTGCATGGAGTTAAGACAAGTAAAATTCACAAGAACTTTTAGTAACACGTTTTAGCACTCCTCTGCTGTGTCACAATGCTTTCTATCATCAGCTTGGGAAATTCTGAACAGCAAAGGAAAGAGGCAGATGTCAGACCCTCTGATCAAGGTGAGCATGGGGGAATGCTAACTGCATTTGAATGGCACTGCTTGCCAGGTGTTGGATGTTTTCTGCAGAAGAAATCAAGGGTTACAGAGTGTAATCCTTTCTGTTGTAGCCTCTCCCAGTGGCTAATGACTTTCATCATTAAAAGTATGGGCCTTCTTTGTAATTAGACTGCTGTGCTTTAGTCTGGGAAGCCACCAGACCTTATTATGCTCTTCTCTACAAGCTTATACAGTGTAATACCTAGAAATGTTTTCTTCCTGGAACATACATCATACTGTTATCTCTCAATTGCCTTTTCACTGATTTTGTGAAGCCCCACTCAACATAAAAGATTTTGTCCAGTCCTTAATTAATTTGTAGTGCTGGTTTTGCACTTAGACTCCTTACTAAAATAGGAACACCAAAGCTGAACACAGATCCCCAGTGTAGCCTCATAATAATGAGCACACAGGTAAAATCTCCCCCTTATTGCTCACTGCTTCCCTGTTTATACAGTAAGGACTGAAGTAGCTGTTTTGGCCACCTGGAGGTCAGGATCAGTGCCTAAACTTTTCCTGAATTGGTGTTTTCCTGAGCATAGTTCTTCTTTCCATGCACACAAATGGCACTCCTCATGCCTAGGTAACTTTGCATTCGGTGACCCTACAGCATAATTAATTTGAAGAGAGTATCCTACCAATGCCACCGCTCCAGAAGCTCTTAAGCCCCCACTTGCTTACTGGCTGCTGATTCTCATTCCTGCACTGGTGGGTTTGATCTTCTTCACAGACATCTTTCTCCATCTCCTTGTCCCCACTGGCAGCTGTTGCCCCCTCGCAGCCTGGGACTCTCTGTGTGGCAGGGAGCAGCTGCAAGTTCAGCTCTCCATGCTGCAGGGTCCACCGACAGGGCACTCTCCTGCCAGCCCCAGCCTGCTGCTCCTCTGTGAACGGGCAGCTCCGAGACACTCCCTCAACAGAAACGGGCACCTCAAGGAGCAGAGGCCAGCAACCGAGTCTCCCCATGTCAGCCAGCTGTATATTAACACAAAGCCAGAAACTTCCGAAGGTACACTAAACCTTGAAACTACGTATACAACTCAACCAAAGGAACTGGAAGAATCACCTCCGGCATTTTTCTGATCATCCCCCAACAGACAACGCAAACTCTGTTTGGCTTGGCTTTGTACAGAGTACCACCCAGCCCAGCAACACCCCACCCCTGTGTTACACCAAGGAGTAACACAGCAGAGATAGCGAGCGGCGTGACCTTTCATATGAAGGCAGCAAGGACTCTCTGATGTGGTGACAGGGCACAGTCCTCTCCTAAGGTTTGGTTTGAGGGCGAAGCAGTAGAGCTCAGCTGCAGATCTAACAGTGCTCACAGGCTGCCATTTAAGATTTCCTTCCTAATAGAAATTTCATGAGACTCATCGAGTTTCCCACATGCTCACACATTACTCATCACTGTGGTATTTGAGCACCTTGGACCAGCTGTTTCATGTGAAACCCATTGCCATGGGCCAAAATCTCAAGAGATTTTGGATGTATATTAGTATTTTCTGTTCAATTTTGGGTCCAACATAGACTTCAAACTACTAAGTCATTTGGAGGACCTTAGATACAGAGTTTCCGATCTCTTGACTGATCTCTCTTCCTTTACCAAAAAATCACTGTTTAGATCATTTCCCTTGAAGTCACTCCCTGTGAGTCTCTTCTTTATCGGTACATTCCCAGTATGTTCTTTGTTGCACGCTGTTTTAATTAGTGTTACACAGTCTTGTACATTCAGCAAAAACCCCAAAATATGACAAATGTGATTAAATGTTTCATTTTTGAGAACATCAGCTTAGGTAAACTTTTACACAATAAGGCATTAATAATGTTTTGCATACGATATAAAACAATTTTCTGTGATTGATTAACTGTGTGCTGATCTTAACGATAACAATGGATGAACACTTTACTCATTGTGTAGGCAGATACAGTTAGAGAGATATACATAAAAAATCACCACAGAATTAGGAAGTGAATAAATGTTTAAGTCAAATATTTGTGCTTTTATCCTTGGAATCTAACGATGACAAAGCTTATCGTATATTCTACATTATACTCGGGAGCAATCATGTGGTTATCATTGATAGATGAAAATAGAGAAGAATTTGGTTAGGAATTCCAATAAATAAAGCAGTTTACTAAATTTGTACACATTGGCGTGTTTGTGTTTGTGCCTGCAAACTACAAATTATACTTCAAATGAAACAGGGGAGGATAAAAACCTCAAGCCCCCAAATGAAGTAACCAAGGCTTGATGTATTAAATATTATCATAATGTGTCTGATGTGTACACACACCACTGCTCTCTACTGGGTTAAGTCAGAAATGCTTATCTTTGGCTCTAAATGCTTAACCGCGACTAAGTGAAAATGATTTTTCCTTAGCTCACTTGATAAGAATTTGTTTACAGAGCAAGTGACAGGTTTTAATACTGGTGCTTAGCATAAATTAAAGTGGTCATATTATGTAACATAGTGACAACAACCCCTACATAGGGCAATTGTACCTCTACTAGTATTACTATGAACTAGATCTAAAATCACATTAAGATTTAAACAGACTCTTTTTTTTTAAGAAAAAAAAATACCCCAACATCTAATCATTTAAGTGGTACCAACTATCCATTCAAACTGCCTGTGTCTTTGTTTCATGCCTCTGGTCCCCATAGGCAGAGCCATCCCAAACACCAAGCAGTTCAAAGAAGCAGATAATTAACTACTGCCTATTGTACAAATTGCACATTTTCAATTAATGTTCTACCTCACAGGCAGGGCAGTTAGTTTTAATCAGTCTCATGACATCAACTATTGTGGTTACTGCTCTCAGATACTGGAAGGCACCTTGATGGTGCCATGCAGGCAGACAGCAGCACATAGCCCCATCATTTGTTCTCTGCTGTGTGCAATGCTCCTTCCCAAGCGTTTGAAAGGAAAAGGTTATAAGGTGAGAAAATCACTGAACGTTGCTCTTCTTGGGAGAAGCTGTGCACAGAGTTCAAACAGGATTTAGTTCCTATGCTCACAGTTTTCACAGCTTCAGGCCTACCTAATGGCAACAGAGATGATGTGGATGCAGAAGAGATTCAGAGTCATTTTCTCTTTACATCTGGCTCACTGCATGCTCCATTAGCACCACTGCAGATGGGTGTAGCTTAGAGCAACCTTGAGACTACCCTAGCTAACTTCACTGGGCCTGCAGAAACTAAAAAAAAATGGCTTTCTGTCTTGGATTTTTTTTTTTTTTTTTTGGTGTGTGTGTGTGTCCTATGCTGATCACAGATTATCTGGTATAAAAGCCAGGGTTAATCCCTGTACTTAAAGTCTATTTCAAAATAGCCTTAAAAATTTCAACACTCTAGTGAATTAAAACTATAAAGTGTTTGGATCTGAGGTGGGGGTGGGAGAGGGAGGAGAGAACAGAAAACTCAGGGACTAGAGAAAAAAAATACACTGCATTTTCACAAATAAGAGAATGACCTTTATAATGCAGTTGGAGCCTTGCTTCTTGTCAGTTATGGGTCAGTGCCCTATTACTGGATTGCCCACACACTATTACTGCAGCAATGCAACTGCACCCCTAGAGGGAGGTTGTGTCAACATTTCTATTACAGACCCCTCTTTCCAGAAGGTTAAAACCTGCCTGTCAGCAAGGAAATAACTTTATTAAAAACAAACCTTGATAAAAAACCATTTGGCCACTTTCAAACGACTACAGCCTTGTCTCAACATAAGAAACATACTGGGTTCAGATGTTCTCATGCAACTGTAGAACAGCTTTGCTCGAATCCCTTGCTTGGCTTGGCTGCACCCATGAGACTTGGGGAGGGAAGGCACCGAAGGAAGCACCTGGCTTCCTGCAGCTCCTCCCGACTCTAATGCCCTGGGCCCTTCCCGGGGAGGCTGGAGCCTGGAAGGGCTTCTGGAAGGTGAGATTTTCCCAGAGACCCAGCCCTGCGCCAAGTGTTGGCCCCCTGCGAGCTGGAGCCTGGAGTCAATAGACAGGGGAAGCGTTTCGCTTCACCGCAGACATCTACAGATGCCTCTTTCCAGTGGAGGAGACTTTTGCTCCTGCTATGGAAACAGCTGTGGGAAAGTAATAGTGACCTCTACCAATACAGCTCCCATTAGAACAAGGTAGTGCATTCATCCCTAATTTTGGGTGAAAGCTAGGGTTACAAATATATACATACATATAAAGAATTATACTAAACCCGGATTTGGCTCCATTTGTTTAAAAAAACCCATAAACATACATTGAAGCCATACACCAAAAAAGCTCTTAGAGGACTCAAAGGGGTCTTTCTGTTGTAATAGGAACATTTACTTGGGTTTTTAGTCCAAAAAGTCCATTTTATGTCTATATCTGGCTGGTAGATTTACATATCCAGGCTGCTTATTAGGGAATTAGTCTCTTGTGTGTAAATAAGAGATGTCATTTGTTAAGATCTAATAAAAAATCTTTAAATCAGGTACTTTCTGTTCAAACCTCCCCCTTTAAAATGAAAACAGGAGTCTTAAACTGGCCATCCCAGAGAGGCTATTTATTCTACAGTGCAAAATCTCTCACTTTGTGGGGATTTTCTCCTTAAGATGGACAGTATAAATATTTACAATTAAATAAATAAATAATGATGTATTAAAAAGAAGCTGTTCTGTTCAAAAAAACCAGGTTTGGATGCACTTCCAACCGTGTCTGTTTTCCTTCGAGCAACCTTGCTCACAAATTAAAGCAATTCAGACCAAAACTCTGTCAAGACCAAAACTCCGTCAAGACCAAAACTCTGTGTCAGAACAGGGCCAAAGGAGTTAAGTTCACAACATTGCATGGCAATGAAGTAAACGAGTTTCTTCCTAACATAGACTTGAACTGGAAGTTGTGGCAGCCTCATGGAGCATTAGAGAACCCTGAGTCCTTGTGAAATATTAACAAAGTAGAAAATTCCCTGATAAGACCCTGGAATGAAGAATATGCCAGTGGAAATAGGGATCAGAGTACACTGCATGGCATCTCAGTTTGCCCCCTGAAAAACAGCTTGTTGGGATACAGATTAACCACTGTATCCCAACCCACTTGGCAGCAGGAAGAGAAGAGAGTATGCTGGATACTACAGTCTGGTAGTCTGGTTCTGCTCCCCAGTTCCCACAAAAGCATTGCCAAAGCCAAGGAGTAAAGTGTAGGAAAAGGAAATGCAAGATGAGAGGAAGAAAGTTCTCCTTGTGCTCTTCTGATCACTGCTATTGTGGTTGCATTTCATGGGCCCCCAAGACTGCTCTGCAAATAAAGTGTCCTCTGATGACAGTGAGACCTTCACGTGCCTAATGGTTACTCCGCAGCTCTGAGGATTTTGCCTCTTTCCTTTACTTCCCATTTCACCTAAGTGCCAAAATCCCAAATCCTGGGACTATTTTTTCAACTGATGACATGATCTTTCTCTGCGGATCTGTCCACTTCCAACACTATCGAGAGCTTGTCAAGTACCCAAATCCTTAAACTGCTAAAAAAAGAAACCCCAAACCAACCAAGACAGAGCTGCCAACTGAGACCCTTCTGCACGGGCGTGCCGCTGAAGCAGACGCTGCAGTCCCGCAGACCCCTCTGAGAGCTGTCGCGCAGGCAGCCGCACCGCGTCAGGATCTGTGAGCAACGCTTCAAGGTCTGGATCAAATACACCGATGAAATGTGAAGGAATGAAGGCTAATTCGGGAATGCAAGATCCATTAAACTATGCAAGTATGCATGAACTGTAAAAAGTGGATCCCATACATATCAGCTATAGCCCTTAGCTGTTAGCAGGTGTGAATCAGTCAGTTGTACAATTCATTTGTCTACCTAATTGCACTGAAGATAGGCTTTTACTTTGCCTATAACATCACTAATGAGTAGGTTTTCAGTTCGATCTAACTAATTAATTCTTGTTAACTTCCTTTGCATTGCTGTTCTTTTAATTTAACCAGAGACAGCACCAGAGTTGCTACTAGTGTTTAGTCTCAACTAGATTACTCCTATTCATTAAGGGCTGTAATTGTTGGCCATACCCTCCCAAATGGTCATTACAACCTCTGGCTTGCATATTGAATAACAGCAATTTCCTGACTCCAACAGACTCTCATGTGAGGGAGGAGAAAATGCTAATAAAGAAAGAATAAATGATTCTCTGCTTCATTCAGTGCTGTGTGGATTTCCTTTACAGCAGAAATTGTACTGAGGTGGTAAAATGGGTTTCTTGCAGGCCCCCTACCTCCACCCTGAGTGAAAACAATAAGAACCAAGTCAAGCATTCCCTGCTACTGTGATTACAGCATCCGTAAAAGTGATTATATGGCTGCTGTAATCAACTTCAATGAAAGCTGCCTGTTAGAGCTTCAATAATTACTCATTTCTGTTAACAGCTTGCTTTCAGTTTAGTACTTTGAGGCCTAGGAAAAAAAAAAACAACAGTGTTTTAATAAAAGATCCTGTGAACGCAGTATTTTGGGGGGCAAGAGCTTGTGTGTGGGCAAATAAAAAAAATGCACATGCAACTTTTTTGTCCTATTCTCAATAGCAGCCTCTTTTCATTTAAGCTCAGAATCTATTTAACCAGCAACAAGCACAAGTTCATACAGGGTTCAGTCATGTACTGAATGTTTACTGAAGGAGGCACAATAGTTTAAATAAAGTGGCGGTTTTAAATATTTTACCCATTTCTTCAAACAAATTGCCAATCCTCAAACTCTGTGTTAAACACATTTCAAAAGCGAAATACCACAAAGCTCTCTTTCAATAAAACCACTACTTTTGTCGTATCATGTCTCCTCCTTCTTGATGTATTTTATTTCTGCAAAGCTGTGGAGAAGAATGGAGCTTACAGAAGTTAAGGGCTCATTTTTAAAACAAAACAAAGGAACCGTTTAGTCTGAGATTAAAACAACGCAGGTCACCATTGCCCTCCAATGTTTGATGTTCTGCAGAGCTATACCACAACTAGGGACGAGGGAGGCAGACTGCAGAGAATTAAAGTCGACCAGCACTTCAACCCCAAACTTAAAATCCCAGGCAACCTTTTTTTTTTTGAGGTTCAAATAAACCCAAATCAATACAAAAGAGTGGAAAAACCGCTCCTCTTCTTTGGATAATTTCATGACTACGGTTTTATTTTTCTGCTGTGGCTATGCATTTCTCCTTTTGAGCCAAAAAAATCCCACAAATGGGGATTTTGTTGTCAGACAAAATTTGGTTGTCAGAGTATCCTGCAAACAGCTAAAATATTAAAAAATGTTCTAAGATCCTATAAGAAACCCAGCAAAGTCCATGTAACTATAAATAAGGTGGTACAACTGGAAAAACCTTCTTCACCTAGAATCCTTTATTTTTCACTTCAGGGAGGTTTACAGTAAGATTACCTCCAACTGAAAGGCCAAGTTTCCCAAAGAACAAGCTCTGTGCTGACGAGGGGCTCCTGTTCAGCTTTTCCGCCCTTGAAGGGGTCCTAACAAGCAATGCAGGCTGCTGGGGGCATAGGACATGCTGCACAGGACAAATGGCTGATTCCTTAAAACAGGACTGTGTGTCCTGCAAAGGCCTGCAGCTGATGGCAGCATTTGCTCTGGCCAGATGAGCAGCTGGGGAGACTAAATCTGTCCCTAAACTCCATATTGCAGGGGGACAGAGCTAGCTACTGTCTCGCCTTGTACATGATGCCAAAGTACAAATCTTGATCTGATTTCTGAATGGGAGGGGAAGCATTTGCTGCTTTAGCACCTGACCAGGAGTGTCAAGGAGAGCTTGGCTCTGTGAACAATACACACAAGTTTTTTTTTTTTTAAAACTGCCTTGGCCCAAAAATGCATGACGTGCTCTCTGTCCTTAGTTCATCTGATAGGTGAAGTAACAGAAAAAAATGTTATTAATGTCTTGAATGTAATACAGTGCATGACATTTACATAGCATCTTTCATCCTGAAGGATTCCAACGCACTTTATAAATGATATGCTTATGGAAATCGCTTCCCTGTTGGAATGGAGCCAGTACTGGGGTTTAAGGCAGCAGGCAGCTGGACAAATGTTCAGCAGCACAGATTTAGTCAAGGACAACAGTTGGAATTATCTACTCTTGCAAAGAGTGACATGAGTTATAGAGAGCCTAATTTTCCTTGGTACCTGCAATCACTGCTTTATTGTGCATGCACTAACTATTTGGTTGCATCCACTGTAATTTCCATAAACCTTCCACTAGTTCTGAGGACAGAACACTCTCAAAAACAGACCACATAG
>NW_008633208.1:34638-49017 GCF_000691845.1 Merops nubicus | reverse complement strand
TCCCTACTGGTCCATCAGAACACAACTCTGCTAGGAAAGAAGGCCCTGTGAATGACCTCTGTATTGCACCAGCTGCCTAGATATGGTTTCAGTGTGGGGCAGCATTTTCAGTTGGCACAGCCCCATTTACTTGAAAGGACCCATTCCAAAGTATATCCTCTGGGGTTTCACTTCATAAAATGATTCCATTTTAGAATTTAATTTTCCTTCCCTAGAAGGAAGTCTCGATGATGAATATCATGAACATTTAGGAAAAAAAAAAAATTTAGTCTCCTGTGCATGTCAGAGGATGGATTCCTGGTGCTGCTCTTTTCTTTTTGTCACCTTGTGTGGATGGTGGAGTTGTAGCATCAGTTTCATCATCTTTTCTTCTCTCTACTTCCATACGTGAGACTTCACCAAGGGGAGCCAGCTTTGCCCCGAGGCCAGAGGCTATCTCTGAATGGAAAAAGGACTCCTGAGGTCCAGGCTCCTGGTACAAGATGAAAAACCCTTCCATCTGCTTTATGTTGCGCAGAGAAACCTGACCAGTGCATATCAATATTAGGCTCTCAGTGGGAGCACATCTGACACATCCCTTCCATTACTCCTTCTTACTCAGTCTTGATTTAGATGTGGTGTGGGTTAAACCAAGATATTTGGACACCAAAGGGATGTGAAAACCAGTAAACATAAATTTTGAAGTTATTTGGTACTATATATTTACTCCAGAAGGATGAAACCTGATCTGATTTTTATGCATTTTTTTTCTCCAAAAACCAAAGCAGGGGTTTGCAAGTCCTCCTTCAGAAACTTCCACCACACAGAAACTGTCAACAGATTAACAGAACCAGGATGAGGAACCTGTGGAAAGACTTGCATGTGGCTGGCTGGCTGTCCAGGCAGCCTCTCCACTGCAGATCAGTAACAGTCACCCTGACACATCAGTGGGAAACATTTTTCCTGTCATGTAACAAAACTTAGTATATTTTTGTAAGTAGTTTAACATGAAACAAAATCATAAAACATTCTTTCATTCTCTATTATCTATCTAGTAGGCTCACTCCACAGCAGAATAACAGAAAAAATTTTGTGTTTCTTTGGCTGCAAGAATGGAGATTTTCTCTGGCCTTTACACACTAGTACAAAAAAGATTCAATATGGCTCATAACTGCTAAAGCTACAATTTAACTTATTATAAGCTGTCTCCAGAACTTTGTACTAAGCAGACAACCGCATAAGCCCCAAAACTCTTAAAGCAACTATTGTGCTATATATTAGGAGAGCGCTGTAAATAAAATGCTTACACTTGTCAGAATAAAGCTGAAAAACTTGAAAAATGCAGGACATAAGTCTTCTCGAGGACAGCTACTTTTGCAAACTTCTGTAACAAGATTCAACATGAAACTTTTCACCAGCACTGACAAATAGGAAGGCTTGGTACAAAGTACTGGAGAGCTGGCTGGGAATTGTGATTTCTACTCTGCAAATAGCTTGCACTGTGTCCCACGGGTGCTAAGGTAAAAATAAACATTAAAAAAGAAATCTTGAGCCATGATCTGATTATCTTTAGCATTCAAGAAACCTATCCCCACAAATAAAATGTTGAAGAAAATAAAGTATGAAATCTGTATTTTCAGTTGTTCATGAAAGGTCTCTGTACCCAGCACTACCGTCAAGGACAACAGGTATCAAAAGCTGGGATTCTTTTCCTTGTTCTGATGTGAAGCAGTAACATGGAAGTGTCTGCCATGTCAGCTGGAACTCAGACCTCCTAACCTACCACCAAGGCAGACAGGACAGCTGGGGCATTCTGACATATCTGCTTTCTCAAGACAGGAGACTGTCTTTAAAACTTTAAGCTGGGGGAGATGATCAAGGCAGACTGATTGGTGTTACATGCAAGAGGTATGGAAAAAGCAGCATCTTTCCATAGACCAGCGTCCGGCTTCTGGATAGAATCAGATGTTCTCAACAGACATTGAGATCTTCCCAAATATGATTACAACACATTAATTTTTTTTTAAAAAAAAAACCCACAACCCAACTCTCAGAGCATAAAACTTTTTCTTCAGTTTCATTGGCTAGGTGACCTATATTCTGACCAAGAAAGAAGTAGGGAACACAGATCTTTGCCTGTAGAGCATTGGATACCTTTTGAGGATGAAGTAGGTGTGAATGATATAGTTTCTAGGTGCACAGGCTGTCTTACAGTACAATTGCCTGTATTACCTTAACTGTAGCATAAAACATGCAACTCCTACATGAGTCCCTTCACCCACTGATTTTAATTGCTCTGCAGTACTCTCTTTTTACAGATGGAGGAACTATACTCTGAGAAGTGAAGCCACACGGTCCAGCTGACACCGCAGGGCAGCCGAGCAGCAAGGAACGGTGCTGCCTCCTGGTTCCCAGCCAACTGCATCACTTGGAAGAAACTGCAACTGTCCTTTTCACTCCAAACCATTTCTGCTTTGAGAGAGAGAGATTCTAAACTGAATACTTGCAGTGACCAGTTCTTACACATTCTGCAACAAAAACTGCATAAACTGCACTTGCAAAGATGCGTTTGACATATGTTTCTCTGGTAGAGCTCCACCCTATATAGCATGGAGTCCCACCTAACACTAGACAGCTTGCCAACATTTTGTTTCACTTACTTTCTTCTTAATGCACCTATGGCAGCAGCAGGCAGTAGCATGACATAACAAAACCTATCAAATACTGAGTTTAACTGCTCTCCAGTGACCAAAAATGCAGTTTGAGGTTTATCAGTAGGCACCTATGCTGACAGCAGGACAGGGTCTGGGTACAAGAACTATTGCTAAATCAATTAAGTGGCCCCCAAAATAGACACATCTTTCTAATGAAATCCAACAGCTTGAATCACACCCAGACCAAGATATGAAACCAGAGTTGTGCAAGTGGAACATGTTCAAACTGGGCTGTGCTACCACACTGGCAGCCACGTGTTTTTGTACAGACTACAATGCAGGACCCTGACTTAGAAGTAACGGCATATAGGACTATTTGGGGCAGGTGAGCACCACCAAGAGACCGCTTAGCTCAACACATGAAGGGACAAAAAGTGGAAGGAGTTACCTCTCTGACCAGAAGCCATTGTGGTTAAAGAGCATGCCAATACCACAAAGCTATAGGGCAAAGGGCCAAAAAAACGGCACAAGCAAACATAAGACACTGTTACTTGTGTACCAGTTAATGACACCACCACGAGCACAGGTGGCAAGCATCCTGCCTTCCTTGGAAGCAGCAATTACTAGTAACAATTGCTAATAAGGGATTCAAAATCTTCCAGTTGATGGCTGGTCAGCCATGAAGGACACTTGTCCTGTTCACAGTAACAGCTCACAGTTCGCTCTCCCCTGCCCATTCCAGATCTTGAGATATAATTTAAAATTCTACCAGGGAAGATGATGTGAATCTTTCACTGCTTTCTTACTGCTTCCATGGAAGCAACCAAAAGAGACAATGTTTGATCACTTTTTCCTCATATTGTATTTGGAAATATCCTCCCAGCGAGAAATGGTTAGATGTACGTACAAGTGGAGAGGGTGCAGGTTTGCCAGACTGCTGACGCTATCAAACCATTCCATGGTCGAGTCTGCGGAAGCACTCCCAGAGGGACAAAAACCACAACTTAAAAGCCCAGTGTCATATATAACGAAAATATGGTGAAATGTCAATAAGCTTTCTGCTGCTGGCAGCCACAAATCCTAACATTTAATTAGTCATAAGATGGTCTGTGTTTGGTTTGAGGAGACGGTGAAGAGGAGGCAGTTATAGAGTCGGTCTGTTTATGTGGGAGGGCAGAAGAAAAGCTAGAGTGGAAAAAAAAGTTATAGACATATCTGTATGTAACCCTATAGAGTAAACTGTATTTAACAGGCAAATGTCATGTCCTTATAGAAAACAACAACAACAACAAAAATCTTACTTCTGCAAGCTCTCTGCTCTCCTGGCATAAATACTGGACTCCAACAGATCTAATAGGAAAGACAGCATGTCTTCTCTGACTTTAGTAAGAAGATAGTGGTGGTCTAACTATCCACCACATTCACAGATGGCAGCAAGTTCCAGAAGTTCACTTTTCTACAGAAGTTGAAGAAGTCCAGAAGTTTCTTTTCTACAGTCATTTGTTTAAGCATCATATACAAAGCAGAACCATAAATTGCTTGTATTAGTCCCAGGCTTAGGACAACGCTCACAGGTTCTCACTAAGAACCAGAACATTTCACAGTGAGACAAAAGTTACTCATTAAGACATGCTGAAATGACATAAGCATAGGCCAGGCCTTGCACACTGTGTGGGGACACACAGGGGCACTTGACTTTCAAACAGGATCTGTGGGTAGGTCCAGCAGCACACCACGCCTGGACTCCCGGGCGTAACTCAACGCCTCATGGCAAAGCTGCTCCAGCAGACATCTGCCAGAGGCAGGAGAGCAGCTACCAGACACAAAGTCCCCACTTCTGTACCAAGAACCACGTGAACACCCTTTCAGAGCACTGGGGCTAAAGTCAGGAGCTTCCATTACGGTCAAATCGTTTATGATGTTGACTTTATTAACTATAAATAGAAACTTACCAAAGAGAAGAGTGCCTCTGATATATTTTTGCAGTTCCTTGCTTAAAATCACAGGGGTTGAATAATAAAGTCGTATTTCTCATTCTTCTACTACGAGAAAAAGTCAAACTAAACATGAAGTGGTTCAAAATGTTTCCCAAAGCTGGAACTAAATTTAAGCAGTTATTTTGGAAATTTTGCTGATCCCAGATCCCAAACTGGAACTGAAGCAAACCAAAGACCCTTTTCAGATGAAACACCAGTTCATCTGAAAAACAACATCCCCTGGCATTTTCAGTGCAACAAGAGGACAGTGTGACTTTAAGAGTCCTTTGAAAAACACCACCCTCCCCTGTCTCTGTCCTTCCCCTCTTCCTTACCACAGTACGCACCAGCAGGTAGCCACAAACTTTCTTCCCTGAAACCAGCCTCAGGGACTACCTGCTAAAGTGAGATCCAGGTAAACTGTTTCTGTGACTCCTGTTTCTCATGGAGGAAAACATTGTTGTTCCCTAGCCTTAGTTTCCTCAAGCAATGCCACTACTATGCCAGGTGGCAGGGAGATACAAGTGTGCAAGTAAAGGGTTTAGGTTTTAAGAAGGGAGAGAGCGGAGATTTTACTTGCCAACAAGCTGACCCCTCCATCATTCCCAACTCCCTGGCTAGTGCTGGCCCCACCTGTATTCCTGGCATCACTTTTTTTCTCACCAGAAGCATGGTCCCCTATCCTAAATTTAAAATATTTAAAGAAAAAAAATCCAGTACAGGTCCAGGACTAAAAATGACGCTCAAGGAGGAGGAGATGGAGTTTAACACTTCCCCTTGTTGAAGGCCTGTGCTAAGAGTCTGTGAACTGAATAATAAAACATTACTGGCTTGAAATCAGAGATTAGATAAAACAGCTTCAATCACAACTGGATCTGACTCAGAACAGACTCAAACATACTGGTTCAATTCCCTGGTTATAAGTGTCTTCTTGTAATGATAAGCTGTAATCAGCAATTAGGAAGCGTTTGTGGAGAGGTAGTGCCAGAATTCATGTAAGGAAGGTCAGACCTGGGCCCAAGTCTCATAAAAATTCCAAACTGGAATAATAATCTCTGTGCAGAGCAAACGTTTCAATATGGACACAGCTAAAGCACAGTAGAGGTGAGGAAAAAAAAAAAAAAGCAGGAAGCGTTTGTCATTTATATGAAGACAATGAAGTACACATGTTTCTTAACATAAAGTTGTTACAGATTCCACTGGACACCATGGCAGTTGTAAAGTCCTTGTATTAATCTCTAGCAATATTCTTTGGAGTGTATCAATAGAGTTAAGTACTCAGGAGCTACAAATATGACAGGGAACAGATACACCCCATGTAAGTAATATATGAGTGTGATGCTGATTCTCATAAGCACTCCATTGATGTTCTGAACTAAGCTCAGGTAAAGGTGATTAATGAGAGAGAGAGGACAACTTTAAATTTTTGGATATTATCTCCTCTTGGGAAATTTTCTCTGGCATTTTCTCTCTGGTAATTTTCTAACAATTCACCTCCATCCTCTAATTGGCTAGATCAGAGTGTCCAGATGACAGTAAGAAGTGTGGACAGTACATGAGGCTGACGAAAATGTGGTTTATATGCTTCTCTCCTTTTGGCTGCTGGGTAGCTCCAGCACAGCTCTCCATTGCCTGTTCTGTGGAGAGTCTTCCAGGCTAAAGACTCGTTTGGGACAAGGTTACTTTCAAGAAGGTTCTGAAAGTGCAAAGACATAAACACTGCAGTTTGTGCCAGGGTGAGGGCGACATGCTGGCTCTGAAAGGAGTGCACAAACGGGGAAATGAGCCATAGGACTTGAAAAGGACTTTTATGTGGAGAATGAGAAAAGACATAACAAGTATCCTGGAGTCATCCTAAGACAATGTGCATCCTCTTTTCAGCACTGACTGGCTGAGACAACATTTTCAGTTCACAGCTGGTGATTCCCAAGAGTGCTGCTGGGATGCTATACCTTATATGCCCTCCTTTAAGACTACAGATCACAACAGTACTTGTAAACAAAGGTTTTACTCAGTAGAGGTATTTCTCTGTCTGTCGTTTGGATCACAGCTGTTATAACCGGCCATTCATACCTTTAAGAGTTCTCCCAGAATTTGGGAAGATGTCTTTTGGAGTGTGTTTTTGTTTTGTTTTGTTTTGCTTTGTTGTTTTTGTTTTTGTTTTTGTTTTTGTTTTTGTTTTTGTTTGTTTGCCTTTTCAGTAGTATTCCACTGAGTTACAGCTTTAAACTGATACACTGCTCTTTAAATGAGATACTGTTATGAGGTGTCATGTGTTTTATGGTGCAACCGTAGCTTTTCCCACCTAGTTCCACCTAGTTGAATGAGCATCTCCTTTCTCATTATACTCTTGTTATTCCTATGTCATCCTGCCAACTGCCAGCTAAAGATCTAATTTGCTTGCAAGAGACAATGCACAGGAAATGAAATAACAAAATAAAAAGTAATGATTTTTTAAACTGGTGATTCTTTTAATTCCTTTCATAGTAATAACATTTTATAAAATGAACAGGAATGAGCTGAAAGATCTGGGTATGGCTATTTGAGCTTCTTTTTGGTTCATCTGAAAAAGAAAATACTAATAATATTTTGGGTTGAATAAAGTCTCCTTTGATTTATCTCATTGGCCCAATTTGACAGTTAAGAAAGATAGAAGAATATATGCAATTAAATTTGAACTATTGGCCTAAAATGACGAAGCTCTAAACCTTTGGAGGTGTTGGGTGCTTAAGATCTTGTTATTCAAGTTCACATATTGACTTAGATCAAGTACAAAACCTCCTTGTTTGGACACCGAGAGGGCACTTCTTTCTCTGCAAGACTTTCTTCACTCTACCACACTTCTGTCTGCTGGATCTCGAGACTTGTTGCTCCTGGGTCATAAGCTAAAGTAACCAGCTCAGGCCATTTGCAGGGAAGAAAGGAAGTGAATGTGATGGTGTGGGGAATATTAGTGTTAGGATGATATAAAAGTAGGTCTCATTAAGTTTGTTTAGAGGCAAAATGTTGCAAATTGAATAATAATTCTTTTCTTTCTGCATCTCCAGAAAACACAAGCCCTGAAGGACAGACTTTCAAATATGTTAACTTGTACTGGATAGGATTTTCTCAACCTAAGGAAGTTGCAATCCTGACTTCCATTTCAATCAACAGTATTTACGCATTTCATTTCAGTGATTTTGAAATTTACACTAAGCACTTGTCCTTTTAGCCCCTAAACACTTTAGAGAATCTTTTGACCTGTGATGTAAGATATATGTGTTACAGATACAGAAATCTGAAAAAGTGACAATGGCATAAAAAGTGGCATTAAAATAGGAGCTGTTTTTTTTTTTTTTCCAAGTATGGTTGATAATGTTCAGAAGTAGTGGGAAAGCAGAGTCAAAATCTAAGCAATTGTACAGCCACATATGAGCAAGTGTCAGAGAATCTGCCCTCTTTGTAGCAGTCGCCTTTATTGTTCTGAATCACCATCCAGGCAAAAACAGCTACCAATTCGTAGCAACCAATAGCAGACAGAGCAAAATGTTGAACAAAATAAAGTCCACCCCCTGTTGGTGTTAGTATGTCACACAGATTTGACCACACTTCCCAATCTAAGCAAATATAGATGAGCTGTATTCATGTCAGTCAATCTAACCAGTGTAAAAGAGTCTTCCAAGCCTCCAGGGACAGGTACCAGCTTATCCATAGCAGTGAGGAGCAGAGTGGTGCTGATTCTGAAGTACCTTATCAGAATTTCATCCAGAGAAGGGAAGTCTGAGAAGACTTTCATAAACATAAACACACAGATTTGGCCAGGCTTAGGGTGTAGTCCGATATGCAAGGAATCTCAAAAGGTACAGAAGACAGAAGGTGAGGAGAGTATCAGCATCCTACAGTGGTTAAACCTGAGATACTGTATGTCTACTCAACCCAGTGACAGACATTGTCTTGGTATAAGAGACTACCACATCACTTTTTTTGACCAAGATAGGCAGATAATGACAAGAATTCTTCTTCAGTTACTACTACTGTGGCACCCTACATTATTGCTACAGACTCAGGAGACAACAATCTCCTGCTGCCTGTAACATTGCAGTTAAAAACTCTAGTCGTCATTGGTGTAAGTTTGTAAGAACATCATGAGAGTAGAAAACCCAGCCTTTCTAGATATTCAGTGAAGACTACATTATCACACCCATAGAGCCTGAAGGATAACCATCCCTCTTCAATGTATAAAATATTCCTTATTCTGATAGGCTATGAGAAAACGTATCAAAGTTGTGCTTTAACACGGTGAAATGAAGAAATACCTGGTCTCAAAGGAGATTACTATTACACATACTTAACTTTTTTTTTTTTTTGTAATGAGGTAATTTAAATATTATATAAAAGACATGCAAAGTATTTAAATTCTGATTAAAACATACACAGATTTCTATAGAAAAACAAGGAAGTGTCATTGTGAGCATTGTATTTTATTAACTTTCACACAGTTAAAAAAATTTATCCTATTGAAAAAGTTTTCATTTCCTTAACCTAATCAATTGTTCAGCCTCCTTATTTACTTATATCATTTATTGATCTAGCTAGAATCTTGATTTCAGTATAGGAAGGTATGTGCAGTGTTTAGGTTCAGAGAAACCAATCACTTATGCGTGGGTTGTCGATCCTTTTGGTTCCAGTTATAGGTGTAATTAATCTGTCCCACTGAACTGGGTTTAGCAAGCTTGAATAATGAAGATTCAGCTTTAGCCCTTCAATCCTATCAATGTGTGTCTTGATCCAATATCTTTTAAATTAATTCAGAAACTTGCACAGTTTCAAGAGAAAATTATTATCTTATCATCCTCTTGATTTTTTGATACATTGAATAATAGAACTATTAAAAATTAGTAAGATCAGAAAACTTAATTTAATTGATTAGTCAGTTCTGGGAAATCAACGTATTTGTGTAAAAGCTATGAAAAAATGAAACAAAAGCTGTATTTCCTTGTACTTCCATGTTGTTAGATAAATACCGTAATAATATATCAGTATGATAACACTTCTTTAGTTTTCTTTAGGCATCAGACAAAAGTAACTTTATAATTAGATTTTTTACCGAATGTATGTACACCAAAAACATTATCCAACCAGAGTAGAGAATGTGTAATAACAAGTACTGCCAGTGTCTAGATACAGCGTGACTTGCTAGAAGAGCAAATATTACTTATAAGACTATCTAAGATTCCTTTCCTGAGGAATCTGCTTTGTTTATATCCCAGAGGAATCAGTGGCAGAACTGGAAGAGGGGCACTTCTTAATCCGCAGCATTGTGCACCCACAACTGTGTGCATTTGAAAGGGCACTCCTGGCACCGTCCACACGGACTGCCAGGGGCTCAGTGCCACGGGCCCAGCGCTCGTCTTCGGGCAACTCCCTCACTGAAGTTAGCACCTAACTTTTAGAATGACCTTGACAATTGCTGAATGCTTTCTAGCGAGAGGGAATGCACCACAAGTGTTTTTAACCTGTCACGATGGTCAGCTCCCTTGACTATTAAAACTCAAAACTTTCTTGGATCTTGTTGTCTTGCTTTTCTTATAGAGCTTCTTCCCAAAATTCCCTCCCCAATGGTAGACGCTTACAGACGATGATCAGATATTTTATGCTCTTTACACACTTGTCGAACAGCTGTAGAAGGCAGTGAATTTATTCTCATTTTCTGCATTTTAATGAGTCCAGGAATGAAAAAATTGGTCTTCTGCAGCAAAGCTTACACTCCTGATAGCAACGTGTCAGCAGAAAAACCCTACCATGCTCTTAAACTCTTTTCCAATGCTTTGTAGAACTATTGTCCCATCCACCCTCTATTTTATAACCTATTTTAATACAACTCCTCAAAATGCATTTGACTGCTCTTTTCCTTTGTTTTGACCTTCAGAGAAGTCCACAGGCCTTGAACACAAGAGGGAACAGGGAAGTTCTGTGGTCAGAACAATGTATGAATCAGGAAAAGACCATTACAACTCATAATTTTTAGTGATTCAGCAAAACCTTATGTCTGTGAGTTGCCAGATCAATTCCATACTAAAAATACAAAATACAAAGAGGGCAATAGGCTGAAAACATCTGCTAAATACGGATTTATTCCACCCAGAAAGTTGCCAAGTGTTAGATTTCTGATGAATATTATTAATTTATTTCAGTGAATTCTAGTCAATGTAATTATGGGCTTTATTAGAAGATTCACATATTGTTTTTACAGCTTCAACCTCTATTTCAGCTTCAGCTATAATTCATGAAAACACATTCCCATTCCCTAAAACACTCTGTATGAGGTACATTCTGGGTCAGAGTCTGGATTAACAAAATCCATTGGTACTAGCAGAAAGTAAACAGTAAAAATGGATTCACATCCATATATTTTAAGGCAAAGAGCTCCACCTCACTGAACTGTACAAAGTCCTTGAATCTGGGAGAGGCAAATGCAGAGAATGAAAATAAAATTTAATTCTCTCCTACAGAGATAAAAAGGGTAATGGCTTAAAAGGGACTTCATTGTTCCCTTTTCCTTATAGCAGTTTCCATGGAAGGGGAGGAGTAGCAGAAGGCTGACGTTTCACTGTTCCTCCACTCTCTTCCAGTCTCAAACAATCTGATGTGACAACTCTGTGCTCAGTTGTTTGAACAGCTTAAAACACATGCTAGGCAGCTTAAGGAAGGAAATTAATACAGTTCTCTTACTTTGTTCATTCCATGGGAAGGATGAATGAAGAATAGAGCTTGGGACACATGTTGGAAAAATGTCTCAGAGCCATAACAAAAAGCCTATTTATAAAATGCACCACACTAAGCAGCAGGTGAAGCAAGCAGAAACCAAAAGAAGGTAACGTTCAAAATCTATCAGTCCAGTACCAGGAATGATTTTGAGTTGATTCCCAGCTGAGGTTTTGGGAAATGGGAAATGGGATTCAGTCTAACTGAATTCCTAATGCCTTCACTCCCAGAGCATGGATGTTCTAGCATCTGTGGGAGCAAGGAGAGATGGCTTTTGTGCTCCCCTTGAGTGCTAGTTAGGGTAGTATGTGGGCCCATATCACCTGACACAACTGCAGTCAAGGTAACATTTTACTCATCCTTTTGCAATTGTAAGTACCCACACAGGCTTTGATTTACCACTGGCACTTTTCCTCGTTACTCACAGGTCCCTCTTTAGTATATTGGTATCATCCACCGTATTGTCCACGCTACCTTGATATTCGTAATAGCAATCATCCCTCTGTTGTACTGTATAGCAAAGACACTCAGCAGGGCATTGCATGACCCAGAGTTTATCCAGAAAATCCCAATAGTTCACTGACGTCATGAGACAGTGAGTGGATTGCTTTCAAAGTTGTTCTCATTATAAACAGGTTACTTACATCCAGGACGACATTAGACACTTCTCTTCAAAAACTTTGTCAGTTCAAAAACTTTGGCTACATCTTATGTGAGGCAAACTTCCCTAACATTCAGAAGGCACCATAGTGACTGGAAAGGTACGGATTATACATGTAAAAACTGTTGAGCACACTGGTCAAGGCATCTTTGCTGTCATGCACAACAGCTTAGCAGAATATAATAAAAAGTTTTGTTCTAGCTGAGTTACTATCACCCTGCTGGGTCTGCTAGAGACGTAATTGCAACTGCACAAGACCAGGAGAGGTTCCACTGAGATGTGAACCAGAAGGGCTTCTAAGAAGAGAGAGAAGAGAAAGTATCTGCCAAAGGTACTGGCTACATGGGACAGGAAGAAGTTGCTGGAGGGCTCCTCAGCCTTACACATAAGGTGAAAATTCAGCTGTTGCAATAAAAATGGCCAGGGAAATATGTCACAGTTTGAATAACTTGGTCTGCCTCAGTGATGCACACTTCCATGCAGTGATGGCCGCACCATGCAGTAATGGATTTGTATTTCTGAGGTGTGTTACAGGAGGGAGCCAATTCATGAAACAGGAGCAAAGGAATGGTAATGTCAGAACAAGCAGCACTCCAGCGAGCCCAGGAGACCCTGCTGGTACTGGTTGACATCAGCCACCCCAGAGGAAGCTTGAAAAGGATCAAGAGCAGGCAGCAGTGCATGGCCTCCTGAAACAGCAGTTTTCTTGCAACTTCTAGTAGTGTTATTAGTTTTCATTGTGCATGCTCTCATTGCCCTGTACTCATGCCTAAATCTTTTTTGAAACCTGTTACAGTCTTCATCTATGTTACCCTTGTTACAGTGAAGTCCACAGATCAGTTATGCACTGTAAAAATATTTCATTTCCAAATGTATTGCTGCCTTGCAGTTTCACAGACAACTTTCATCGTCACCTATATTTATTAAATTTGCCATTTACAAAAACCTTTATGGTTCATCCTGCTTCTCAGCCATAGGCCTCTGAGAAATGTTTTTGACAAGCTCAGTGGAAGAGGTAAAGACTATGGCACTACTAGTGAGACAATTCTTTTTTCTTTAAAAGGCTGTCTACAGCCATTGTTCAGATGTAGCCACAGCCCATGAAATTCCTCGCTACAGTTTCTGTCAAGTTTCGTGTTGACATCCATGGAGTCAGGATCCCAGCCAACAATGGGTGTATACTGCCCTTAGTAATAACGTGAACTCCTCATACTATTTCCGAAGAATGTAAGGACAGAATTGCAGAAATGAAGACAGCAAGATTTTAGCTTTCCCAAGAGGCAAGATCATTCAAGCCAGTAACATTCTGCTCCTTGTTTTCCTTAGAGGCAGTTTTAGTTGATAAGATGACTGTAGGTTAATAGCTTATCTATGGAGACTGAATCCAAATGCTCATATATTTAACCTGAACAATGAGTTAGTCAAATCTCAGTCAAGACTCAAAATGTAACAGGATGCTTCTCTTTATATCACTTTTTAGCACATAAACTATCTGCAGGATACACATAGCCACAGTAGATGAGTTTGTGCAGGTTTGCAAGAAGAGAATAGTTTTCTGAATATAGTCATTCTTCCAAACAAAAAGCCATCTTTTGCTGAACTAAGTACTCACACTTGTCCTTACAAAAAGAATCACAATGCAGAGGTAATGTCAGCAATGATAAACCATTGCCTTTATGAAAATAATTTAGCTTTTAATACTGGAAATGTAAATGTATTGTTTAAGCAACTACAAAGTTATATACATTGAAAATGTTTGCTTTTCAGGATTTTTGGTTGTTTTGAGGTTGGTTCCTTTTCATGAGGCAAGCTTTCTTCTAGTCCTTTTAACTTCCTGACTGCCAAGTCTACATTATAAGCAAGGTTATATTGTTGAAGGACAATCCCACTGTAATCGATACAACATAATGATGGCTACCAAAATCCCTAAGGGAAAAACAAGTATCTCTGTTGGAGTAAACTATCCTAGGACATTCAAAAGGTTAAAAACAAACAAACAAAAAGCCTTGTTTTGAAATACAATTTAAAAAATCCTGCAGAGAGAAATGTGGGGAAGCAAGTTTGTTTTAGGTAGAATACCAGTTTAAATGTTTTGGGATATATCCAGGCACACATAAAAAGTCAATCTTCGTATTTCAAAGATACAGAAAACACCAAGTTTTCAAATTCTACTTTTCTGGAGTCCTATTTACCAGCACAAACCAGCTGTGTCAATAGGATAGTGCTGAAGCTGTATCCCACTGTCGTCTTATGTCTAAGGTCAAGTGTTTTGTATCCTTTGCTGTACTAGGCGATTAACAAAATGAAGTTCTAGCTGTAGACAGCTGGATGCTTTTACTGTGTTGCAAGCATTGATGGTTAGTCT